>NC_038243.2:8075444-8081202 GCF_000004515.6 Glycine max | reverse complement strand
TGGTGGCGGAGGTGGAGGTGAATACACTGGAGGTGGTGGTGGCGGCGGAGAATACACTGGAGGTGGTGGCGGCGGAGAATACACTGGTGGTGGTGGCGGCGGAGAATACACTGGTGGTGGAGGAGGCGGTGAATACACCGGCGGTGGTGGCGGTGGAGGAGGCGGTGAATACACCGGCGGTGGTGGCGGTGGAGGGGAATGAGGAATGTAAACTGGCGACGGCGGTGGCGGCGGCGATGGCAATGGTGGTGAGGGAGGAGGAGGAGGAGGCAATGAAGGAACAAAAGGCTTACACCTAAACGAATTACAATCGACAGGGTGCGACAAAAACGACTTACATTGCCCGGCGGAGCGCTGGGCCGGCCTAGCCGGGAGGCAGTTGCGGCGGTCATCAAACGCCGGCAAAGCGAGACACCTTGGCGGCTCGCCAGTGAAGAAGTTATAAGAGTAAGTAAAGTTCTGCAGATTCGGAAGCTTACAAATGCTCTCTGGAATCTTCCCTGACAGCAAGTTATGCGCCACATTCAACTGCTCCAAACTCACCGCACCTCCAATAGCATCAGGCAAAGGCCCCAACAACTGGTTGAAGCTTACATCGAACACCGTCAAGTTCTGCAGCAACCCTATCTCCGCAGGGAAGCACGACCTGAACGCGTTGTTCATCAAAATAATCTCGTTCAGCCTCTTCATGTTGCCGATTCCCGCCGGCACGCATCCGTGGAAGCGGTTGTTCGCCAGCACGATCACCGACACCGGCGAGTTTCCGAAATTTTCCGGCAAGTCGAAGACGAAGCGGTTGTCATTGATGAAAATCGCGTCCAGGTCCTTGTCGAAGAGCTCCTTCGGAACCGTGCCTTCGAATTCGTTGAATCTCAGATCTAGAAACTTGAGCTGCGGCAAACGCAGCACCACGTCGGGGAACTTCCCGGCGAAACGGTTGTTGCTGAGATCTAACTCGAAGAGGAGTTTCAGCCTGTCGAACTTGTGCGGCAAAGTGCCGCAGAAACGGTTGGTGTTGATGTGGAGAAGAGCGAGGTCGGTGAGCAAACCTAGCTCCTCAGGAAGGTATCCGGCAATGTCGCCGTGGTTGAGGTCGATGCCGGCGACGGTGCGGATCTTATGGTTGTCAGGAGCCGGAGCGCAGAAAACGTAGGAGTAGTTGCAAACATTGGGTCCCAGCCAGTCCTGCGTGAGGTTCTTGGGATCGGAGAGAATGGCTTCCTTCCAGGCTTGTAACGCTATATAAGCGCTTTTCAAACGGTCGTTTTCGAAGACGAAGGAGGGATCTAGGGTTACCTTTTCTCCTCTGTCACCGAACTCGTCCTTGTAATAAAGAAGCTGACGCTGCTTGATGAAAGAGACTTGGGCGTCGGTGAGAGGTCCATTGTGTGAGAATGAGGAGGCAGAGAGGGACTGAGCAACCAGAATGAGCAAGAGAGACAAGTCGGAATAGGTTTTCTTCCTCATCTCACATGAGGCATCTGAGAAGAAGAATGCAGCAATGTAAAAAAGGATGGGATTAGGGTGTGAGAGAGAGAGAGAATGGGTTTGGTTTTTTTCTAAGGATTTTGGAAGTGTATATGAGTCTGAGAAGAGAGAGAAATAATGCTTCTAAAGGACAGCTAAATCACAGCTCAAAGCCCACCAGATTCTCTATCTCTTCCTCCTTACTCGTTTTCTTTTTTCCTTTTAATTATTTCATATTTTCCGAATTTATTTTATTTACCCTATTATTTTCTGATTAAAGGAAGACTATTTTGTATTTACACTATTTCTTTTCTTGCTCCTTAAACTTAGTTGGCACTCACTCCTTCAAGCTTTCAATAAAGTGGTTTACGCGGAGAGATGGATATCAGCATCAGAGAAGAGAATACACATTTCCCACCAAACATACACTTAATTAAGTTTTTTTTTAAGGAAAAAGCTTAAAGTGTAAAAACATTACTAGCGATACATACTTTATGGATATTCTTTTTTGTAATTTATGAAATTCATTAAAAAAAATAATTTAAATATATCAGTTGCACTTTATATTTAATGAATATTTTATACTTTTTAATAGAATTACTCAAAAAATAATAAATTAATACATAATTTAAGACTACTATTTTTAATTATTAACAATAAAATAAGTCAAAAAATGATTAAAATAAAAATATTACATAATTCATTCTACCCAACATATAATTCAATATTATCAACTAATTATTTGTAACATAAAAATTAGCTAGAAATCATGAACATGTGGGTTTAATATTATCATTATTTTTCAATTTGATAGATTAAAATTGGAGAACAATTTATTATGTTCTAGAAGTTAAGAAAAAAAAGTATTGGTGCGAGTAAAAACTGATATGATAAAGATATTGTTTTGAAAACTAATGTGGTTTTCCTAATGATTGTTTCCGTTATTATATGGAGTAGTTGTATCCATCAAGTTATGACGCGCCTCAGTATTTGACAGAAGGTTTCTGTTGAAAAATAAAATTAGAAGCCATTAGCAGCATGATCATGGAATTTTGGAAGCAGCACAAATTTAAGAAAATTAATTTAATCTTCGAATTTCTGCTGATTGATAACCTGGGAAGTGCTTGTCTGTGTCGGTGACCCTTGTCAAATCAAAGACCTCTGCCAGTAAATTTTATTTGTAATAATTAAAATTTTTAATAATATGGTATTTTGTTCGTAATTTCGTATAAAGTCAATTCTTTGGCAATATTATTTATATAAACTTTACTTAATGATAGAAATATATATAATACGTATTAGAAAATGTATAAAATTATGTCACGCACTCACACCTCTTGGACTTTTTTCCATATCACATATTCCCGTGATGCCGATAACTTATGGACGGTTTTTTGCCTTTCTAATTTATGGCCTTTTCTTGTTAACAGAATCCACCGATTTTTATTTTTTTTTTATTAAATTTTCTTTCAGGATAATAGTTAATCTTTCATCATATGATTAATTAATTAATTTTTGTATATATGTTATTAATATCTAATAAGATTTTAACCTCTGTAAAAAAAAGATAAGATTTTAACCATTTTATTTATTTATTTATGTAATGTGAAATAAATAATTTTTATTAAATATTTACATAAAATTATTGTATTCTAACTATAAAAGCAAAGATAAATTGTAATTTTTTTTCTATAAATAGATTCAGAATTAATTATAGAAGCAAAAATTGAATTGACTTGTTGAAAGAGTAGAGATTCGTTGGACTGATTCAAGATAAGTAACTTTAGAATAGTTTGAGTAAATCGCTAAGCAATAAAGATATTATGAACGGGTTGAGTTTAGAGCTCAGTCTTTGTTAATGTAGCCAATTAATTAAATTTTCATTAGAGAAAATTATCATATTTAAACAAGATTGTTTTTTTAAAAAAAATGATAAAGCCATTTGCATAAAAAAATAATTATAATGTCGTTGATCACTTGAAAAATATTATTAGAAACTAACAGCCATAAATCATTAGACAATCACATAAAATAATCGAACAGAAAGTTCGATCGCCATTCCCAGTCAATAACTATATTATTAAATCATTCTGGCATTATAATTTTTTCTTTTTAATCTCATAATACTTTCGACTATTAACTAATAGAATTTGTAAGTTTAGACATTTATAAATCAAACTAAAAGGGACCCATTCTGAATGTGTATCTTGTTATCATACTCTCTGCCAAAATTGACTGTTTTTATTCCATAAAGCTTGAAGCTTTCTCTTTAACTTTTTATGTAATTTATTTTAATTCTTTTTGAAATTTAGGTATAGAATATAATATTAGAAAATATGTTATATAATATTACATAACCGTTCATATACAAATTGTCATATGTATAATAAATTTGCTAAAATTTAAAATAATTATAATTCTTTTTTAACCATAGATATCAAAGATAAATATTATACATCTAATCCAATCAATTGAGTTAGACTTACTTAATACATTCATACTTATAATAATTCTGAATTAATTAATAGTATAATTTTTTTTCCCTTGTATAATTTATTTTCAATCCATTCATTTTGAATACTTGGATACTTATTTCTTTTTTCCATAAATATTGGACGGACTAAGTTGTACGTAAGTATTTTTCAACTTTAATTATATTTGTTTTAAATGTATATTGTAAAATTAAAAATTAATAAATATTTTACCCGTAAGAGTATTATGAGCTTATAACAATATTACATACTAGTATTTATTTTGTTTTATAAGAATACTGAACCTATAAATAACTTTCATTACACAATGACTTACTAACAACTTGACCACATAAAAGATTTTAACTGCTTACACCAGACTCCAGAGAGATACAAATGGTCAATATATTTTTTTGTTTTTGACAGAACCGGGTTCATCAATATTTTTTTTTTATTCATTCAAAATTATCAATTTGTGACTGTGAGCATGTGATCAGTTATGAAACATAATTTGTAGGGGCAATATTCATACATGATTTATGGTTTCATTTTTTTTATTTACTGCAATTTATGATTTCCTAACATTTACAATGCTATTTAGTTGTAAAGATTATTTTAAGGAGGTAATCGAAAAGACGAAAATATTGTAACTGTACGTTTTATATGATATATATATATATATATATATATATATACCCTTTTTTAAATAAAAAAATATTATTCATTCACTTTGTCCAATTATCCTCTTTTGTAGACTATTCACTATTATTGGCTCATTTTTTACCCAAAACAAAAGAAGTAATTGAGTAAAGAGAAAATAACTATTTCAAGGGCCAAAGAATCGAAATGTTTAATGACACAAAAAACTTTTTCATATCTTTAACTAAAGCAGTTTCATATCTATCAAATTTTTCCTTAAGAATCCTTACAAAAAAAAAATCCTTAAAAATGAAAACAAAAAATATTTCTCACTGTCTTATCCTTCTACGTTATGTCTTATTTTATTGCAACAAAATACGAAAGTAATACAATGCAATGTATCTTTCATTCTCTTATAAAGAATACATCGTTTTAATACAAATAATCATCACATATTTGAAGTGTTTGTAACACGAAAACGCGTTTTGATCATAAAAAGTTAGCAACAACGGGTGGAAATTACTTAATCGAAACGGCAATGTTTAATTGTAATAAATTTTGGACATATTTCTGATATATCCAAATTCATTACATCTATCTCAACGGTACCACCTAATTGACCTGTTTTTTTGGTATAATCTTTGTCTCCATGCATTTCCAACTATCATTGTATTTACCAAGTTTTTTTTAAGGCAAAAATGAAATTTATTAAGAGTGCACCAAATGTGACCCAGCAACAAAAAGAATTACAAAACTAAAGAGCACAAAACAGCAAGCTAAATGCTCCTAAGACACTCCAAAGGAGACATACACCAATTGGCAAAAGAAATATCACTTGGAACATGGACCTTTGTAACAAAACAAATTGTGTTTACGAGTTGGATTGGTGTTTTTTTCTTAAAGAAAAGAGTTGTATTGGTTGAAATTTAATATAAAATTAAATTTAAATTGATCAAATTTATTTTAATTAGTTTACTTTAGATTATTTTTTATAAAAAAAAGACAATTTAAACCGATTTAATTAAAATCAATTTGATATGGTTTAAATCATCAGGTTATAATAACAAAAAACATATAGATTCTCATGATAAAAAATATAATAAAAAAGATATAATTTCTTAAAAGTTGGCGATAAAATACAGTAAATTAATTTGTTGAAATAAAATTATCAAAATTAAAAA
>NC_038243.2:8040454-8072908 GCF_000004515.6 Glycine max | reverse complement strand
AACGAACCAAGATTGCATGCATCGTAGCCCAGCCATGCATTAACACACACGCTGAGATCACCATTTTTGCACTCTTCCTCTCTCTCATGCGCATCAGTACTAGCTAGAAATTTCATCTTTTCACCTTGCCATCATTAGCACATATGCAACATCGATCACTATACTGTAGGTTGTCCCCTTTTCCCTGTTGTTCATTTAACTTTCTTTAATTTTTCCTGTTGCAGTAGTTTCACATGAAGAATTAATCGGTTGAAACTGTTGATTCATCAGTTTTCACTAGTTTAGCACCGGTTTTACTAGTTTTAGTCTAGTTCCTTAGATAGACAGATTGTGAAAACTATGATGCAAATTTTATCTATGTAGATAACTGAAAGAATTATACGACAGGAATAAGAGAAACAACACTTAGACTTTATTTGTTTTTATTATTAGAAAATTACTTTGTTGCACTTTTGAATAAAACTAACATATTTTCAAATGGAAATACGTGATTTATATTAATTTATGCATGCATTTCAATCATCTTGAATAATTAAAAGTCGATTTGTTCAAAAATAATTGTAGTTAACTTTAAGTTGGAAGAACTCTTTAGTAATGGATGAGGTGACACAAGAACATTTTTAGTTTTCCCGTCTTCATTTGTACATTTTTAATTTCATATTTTTCTTTTATTTCTTCATTTTTTCTCATCACATAATTTATTATGCCACTGTTTTGAAAACTGAACCTCACAGGCCGGTTCGATTGAAAACCGATCACTGTTCAGTCCAACGCTTGCTAAAAAATTGTTAAACCGATCGAAAACCAACAAATTCGGTGGTTTACCCGGTTTTGCTTAAAACTTTTTTAAAAAAGAATCTTTCAAAATACATTGTTTTGATTTTGTTTATAAAAAAATTATTATAACTTATAAAACTTTTAAGTGAAATTTACTTTTTATTATTATCAATTTATGTATATTATATTATTTTTTTTCAATATTATTAGGATATTATATTAAAATATTAAAAAATATATATTTTATTAAAATTGATTTGATTTTGATTCAAGTCCGATTGAACCATTAACTCTTAAATCAATGTCTTCATTGATATGATAATCGGACCAATTTTGATGATATTATATTATACTGATCCTATATATAAAAAATAAAATATAACATTTTTGCATCCTAATTATAACAAAAGAATTACATACTCATTAGCTGAAAATTATATTTTGAAAAGTAACTCCCTCTTTAGTCATTAATGTTGTAATAAAATTAAAAATTATGATAAATCAAGTAATCTAACAACTAATAAAATTTAAATTTATCAAAGTTAACTAATCTGTAGTATTTATTATTTATTATTCCTTTTACCTCCTATTTCTCTCTCTATATATAGTTTGTTGCATCTCTTAAAATGTAATATGCTCTCAGAGTTTTAAAAAGAACAATCTATTAGTTTATTTTAATAAAATAATTATTTAAATTGTTTTTGAATTATTTAAAAAATATTTTCCTTTTTGAAACATTATTATCATTATAAGATAGAATCTACTTCTATATTTGGTAGTGTGAAAATAAAATGAAGATAAAAACATCCCAACCGGGTCCATATATCTATGAAATAGGCCACCATATCTATGTCAAATGTCCAAAGTACAAAAGCTTAGTGGTAACCGCAGTTAGACTCTCCTATCAAAATATTGTTATTAAGTGGGTATTTATTTAGTTTTCAGATGTGTACATCATTTCCAATTTCAAATCAAAGATGCACAGAATAGTCATTTCTTTCTTCTTTTGCATTTATGTGTTTGAAGAAGAAGAAGGCTTCAGAGTTCTAATTCTAAGTTTAGCTTGCAACCACTGACATTTCCATGTTACGCGTCCGTATTAGCATTGATGCGGCTGAGGGAGTGGGTCCCGCAAAACACAAGAGCTGATGGAGAAAGCCACATCCTAATTGGGCCCTACGTGTCACGTCTTGCCCGCCTGGATCGTCGGCGCTCGTCGCATCTTTCCCTTTCCTCAAAATTTCACCATTTTATCCATTTTCAAATATTCAATAGCTGTTGATGCCATTTTTCATATTAAGGGTTAATCATTGTAATTCCTTTAACTATGCATTGTTCTTATAGTTTTTTTTTTTCATATACCTTTCTTCTCTTTTATCTATTCAAATTATTGTACGTTTAATATCTATAAATAACAATGGATGAATGGTAAAAAAATAGCAACTAGGCATATTTTTATTAATAAATAAATATTATTTATTAACAATATTCAAAATTTATATAAAAAAATCATGTATAATAAATTTATTGATTTTTATAATAATTATTTTTAAAATTAGTAATGATTAATTATTTCTAGTTAACGAGCTGTGTAAAAACTTTTCTACTGAGAATATATTAATTAAACTCGTAAAAAAATCATGTCATGCGTAAAATATATAATTTCAGCAAAATATCAGTTTTTATTCTTAAATTCAATTTTATTTGAATTGTTTCACTTGTATTTTGTAAAATCAATTAAATAAATCTGTCTAATCACAGATATCAAAAAGTAGGCATGACAACAAGACCTGAACCCGTGGAATCCACCCTGAATTTGTCCCGATTTTGATGAAAAAATTTGAGTTGATCAGGATTCGGGTTAAGCTTATCTCGAACCTGCTCCGCTAATAATTAATTTATAAAAATATCATTACATGTATATACAACACATTAAAACATGAAACTATTAGATTGAATTTTATGCTAGGGTTAGATTAAATTTTATGTTGTCATGCACGATATAAAAATATGTTATGGTTACTATTTATAATTATATTTTTCATTTTATGAATAATTATATTTTTTTTATAAAATTTGATAAACATGTTAGGACCAAGACAGGGAGAACCCAAGACACAGGATAAAGATAAATATATACTCTCGTTGGATTTGGAAAGCGGGGGCAGGGTGAGGTAAGTAAAACCTAATCTCAACCCGTCCCTTTGTGATACCAACCAAAAAGAACCCTTAAATTGAGTTTGATGTTAAGTCATTCCAATTAACGACAATATTTTAAGTTGCGTATTAAATTTAATTATAATTTTTAAAGTAATATACAAATTGTAATTGCTTGATGGAAAAATATACACTAGACAACTACGAGTGATTTGAGTTCACTTGGGGAATCATAAACTGGACTAGTGCAGGTGCAATTTGGGAATGAACTCATTAGTGTTGGGTTTTTATTTTTTAATTGTTACACTCATGTAAAATTTTCTAATTGCCCATACATATATATTATATATACCGATATACGTATGAAACGATTTAAGCGGTAAAACAATTATTTACGTTCTACAACTTCTAACAAGCTAAATGTATATTTGTTTATAGCCACAAATTGTTCCAATACATGTCTTTCCTGATATTATCAATTAAAAAAATGGCATATGAATGCATTAAACAATATAAACCAAGGTGGAGATCATGCACGTCAGAGCCTTTCGACGTTCGTCCCAAGGGGAAAATGAAGAGTGGTACGTGCACTTTGCACCAGCGTTGTTTCGACCTGTACGGACATGTATTGTAGGCATGGGCTACATCTTTTTGTGTTTGGATTTTGTATATTGAGTGCGAGGCAAAGGATGATCGCTTGTTACTCTGTCCTAAGCAGTGCAATTCTCCTTTTCCCAAACCTCTATCTCCTTGCTCGTACTTTGATTTGTCCATGCCATCTATCCATGGTTGCATTTACCATTGAAAGTGTGTTTGGATTTTCGTTTGAAATCCTCCAAACGAAAATTTGTACATTCCAAAGCAATAAAAGTAAAAGTAACTCCCTTGTTATGTAGGTTATGTTCAACCTAATTTTTTCTTGAACACATCTTTAGTAGTTTTTGTGAAAAGAATAAGTTTGGAAGAGAAAGAACATTGTGCTTATGAATTCTCATTATTCAACTCTCACAAAAATACAAAGGAACTATATATATATATAAAGCTAACTGGTTAAGCTAACAAACTACTAAACCAGTATACAAGTAACAGACAAAAAAAAAATAGAAAATTAATAAACTACTAAGCCAGTTGTACAAAAATAAAAAACTAACAGAAAACAGAAAATAGTTATGCTAGCTAATAGCTTGCTGTAAAAACAGAACTCAACACCCCCCCTCAAGCTGGAATGTGAATGTCAAGCATTTCTAGCTTGGAATGAATATGATTGAGGGACTAACATGTAAAGACTTGGTGAGTATGTCTACCAATTGCTCATGAGTTGAGATGGGAAGAAGGTGAATCATACCGGATTGAACTTTATCTCTCACCACATGACAATCCATTTCTATATGTTTTGTGCGTTCATGGAATACAGGGTTTGCTGCTATGTGCAAGGCAGCTTGATTATCACAATATAGAACAATTGGTTTAGGATGCTTAATATGAAGATCCTTTAATAAGAATTGTAACCATTATGCTTCACAAGATGCTTGAGCTAGAGCCCTATATTCAGCTTCCGAGGATGATCTGGGCACAATGGATTGTTTCTTACTCTTCCAAGATATTAAGGAGGTACCTAAGAAGAAGCATAAACTTGTTATGGATCTTCGGGTGTCAAGACAAGCTCTCCAATCCGAGTCACTGAAGCCAGTTAAAGAAGTGGAAGATGAAGAGTAGAAAAACAAGCCTTTTCCAGCATTTCCTTTGAGATATTTGAGAGTATGTTGTGCAGCTTGCATATGGATATCTGTTGGAGATTGTAAATATTGGCTCAATCTTCCAACAACATAGCAAATATCAAGCCTTGTGTGAGTAAGATACAATAATCGCCCCACAAGTCTTCTGTAAACAGTTGGATCAGAGAGAGGGACACTAGAGGATTTGTGAAGTTTCAGTGTGGGATCCATAGGTGTGGAACAGGGTTTGGCAGCAAGCAGACCAGTGTCTTGTAAGAGATCAAGGCAATATTTTCTTTGATACAAGGCAATACCTGAGTTGGATCGGGCTACTTCAAAACCAAGGATGTACTTGAGCATTCCAAGGTCTTTAATGCTGAATTTTGCATCCAAGGAGTGCTTCAATTGTTGGATTTCAACAAGATCAGAGCCAGTAAGCACCAAATAATCAACATAAACAAGGATAACAGTGAGGCCAGTGGGAGACCTTTTAGTGAAAAGAGAATAATCTGCCTTGGATTGTTGGAATCCTGAATCAAGTAAGGTAGAAGTCAGCTTGACATTCCATTGTCTGCTAGCTTGCTTTAAGCCATACAAAGATCTCTACAACTTGCAAACTAGAGCTGGATTGTCAACTGTCAAGCCTGGTGGAACCTTCATATATACCTCCTCATTCAAATCACCATGCAAAAAGGTAATGTTGACATCAAGTTGATGGAGATGCCAACCCTGAGAAGCAGCTAGTGATAACACAAGTCTTATTGTGGTCATTTTCACAACAGGACTAAAGGTTTCAATGTAGTCCAGACCAACAGTTTGTGTAAAACCCTTGGCTACTAATCTAGCCTTGTGCTTGTCAATGGATCCATCAGCTTTGAACTTGATTTTGAAACCCATTTGCAGCCAATTAGCTTTTTATTGGGAGGTAAAGGAGTAAGCTGCCAAGTGTTAGCCTTAATAAGAGAAGATAATTCAGATTGGATAGCCTGTTTCCAACTTTCATGACATATAACTTCCTTAAAACTAGTAGGTTCAGATTGTGAAGATACATTAAGTGTGAAATGTTTGTGATGGTGTGAAAGTCTGTGGTAAGAAAAGTGTTGATGAATGGTGTGCAATTGAACAAAACCTCATGTGGAGATTTCTGATTTAGAAATTTAGTTGGCAATTTATTTATTATACGAACACCCTGTAAGATAGCTTGTGTCCAAAAAAATTTAGGCAAATTGGCATGAAAAAGTAATGCTCTAGCCACAACAAGAAAGTGTTGGTGTTTTCTCTCTACAACCCCATTTTGTTGGGGTGTCTCCACACAAGAAGTTTGATGGAGAATACCTTGGGAATCATAGAAATTTTGCAAGGTAAATTCATGGCCATTGTCTTATCTAATGCCTTTAACTTTGATAGAAAATTGAGTTTCAACCATAAATATAAATTGTTTAATATGGTTTGAAACTTCTGATTTTAATTTCAGAAAAATAATCCATGTGTATCTGCTTTTGTCATCAACAATGGTAAGAAAATATTTATGACCAAGCAATGAAGGGTGAGCATAAGGACCCCATATATCCATGTGCAACAAATCAAAACATTGTGAGGAAATAGTGATGTTGTCAGGAAAAGGAAGCCTTTTTTGTTTTCCAGAATGATAAGTGTCATAAGGGTTACAAGAGTTTGTACAATCAATGGAAGAATACAATTTATTCATTTTGACAAGTTTATCTTGAGAGAGATGTCCTAACCTATTATGCCAAACATTGCATTTATTAGAAGGAATGGTATTGATGTTACAATTATAGGAGAACTGAGTTGTTGGTGAAGATAGGATGTATAAGTCAGCTCTCAATTCAGCTGCTCCAATCGTCCTCAAGGAAGGGTTGTCGTGTATGGAACAACCAGTATGGTGAAAGTTTAGACAACAATGAAGGTTGACAATTAGTTTTGAAACTGAAATCAAATTAAATGTGAAAGAGGGAATATACAAAAACATCAGTAATGTATCCAAGTTGGTTTGAATTTGAGATCCATTTGGTAGTTTAACAAGTATAGGTCTGATTGGTTTGAGACATTGAAAATTAGTTTTGGAAAAACACACATGATTAGTAGCTCCACTATCAAGAACCCAAGATTTATATTGGAACTATAAGCATGAAGAGTAGCACAGATTATACCTGAATTGCCATTCTTTTGAAAACTAACTAACTGATTAGTGGTGTGGGAGGGAGAGGCTTGAGAGGTTTACTGCAACAAGGAAAGAAGAGCCTTATGTTGCTCTGGTGTGAAAGCTACAGATGAAGCATCTGCAGATACCTCTTTTTATCCTAGAGATTGTAGATCATCTTGAATTTCTTGATCATCTATAGAATACTGGTTGATAGCACCTCCTCTATGTAAGTGAGGAGGATAACCATGTTTCTTGTAGCAAGTGTCTACCATATGACCTGATTTGTTACAATAATTGCACATTTTTGTGCTTTTGCCTTTACCTCTTCCACCAGATGTATGGCCTCCACAACCTCTGCCTCTGCCATAAGTACCATTGTTGGTATCCAATTGAGAGAAAACTCTAGAATCATCAAATTGAAAAACCAATTGCCTTTCTTGTTGAATAAGGATAGAAAAAACTTTGTCTAAATCAGGGAGGGGGTCCATCATCATTATATTGGACCTACTGTAGAGTATTATTCATTGAGGCCCCTTAAGAATCTAATCATGTAATCACCTTCTATGTAACTCTTAACAATAGGAATGAGTTCATAGGAACAAACAACAGCACAAGTGCGTGAAGGAATAAGGTGAAAGTTGTCCAATTCTTGGATTAAACCTTTCAATTTTGTAAAGTAAGTAGTAATATTAGCATCACCTTGTTTAAGTAGATAAATTTCTTCTTGTAAGTCATTGATTCGAAATACATCTTCTTGATAATAATGTTTCTTGAGAGTATTCTAGATATTCAATGCATTCTCCATCCACATGATGGTTTGCAAGATTTATGGATCAATAGAATGATGAAGCCATGAAACCACCAAGGTATTACAATGATCCTATAGAGTGAAATTGGGATCATTAAGAGTGGGACGAGGCAAAGAACCATCCACAAATTTGACCTTTTTCTTGGTTTTCAAAGCAAGGAGCATAGCACGCGACAATGAGTGGTAATTTTCACCATTGAGAACCTGAGCAACAGTCACCACACCGGGATTCTCATTTGGAGGAGTATAATAGGGATTCAACAAGTTTGTAAGAGCTGCATTATTGACAATAGCATTGTTCTCAATTGGGTCAGCATTTTGAGTCATGATTAACCGTGGAAGAAGCTTGAAGAATTGCAATTCAAGATCAAGAAAGTGCAACAACAACAATGGTTGCAAGAAGGATCACTCAAAGATCACATTGAAAGGGAAGATTTCAACTGATATCATGTGAAAAGAACAAGTTTGGAACAGAAAGAACATTGTGCTCATGAATTCTCATTATTCAACTCTAACAAAAACACAAAGAGATTAGATCTATAAAACTAACTATCTAAGCTAACAAACTACTAAACCAATTGTACAAGTAACAGAAAAAAAAAAACTAACAAACCACTGAGCTATCGGTACAGAAATAGAAAACAGAAAATGGCTATGCTAGCTAATAGTTTGTTGTAAAAACATAACTCAACAGTTTTGGTCTTGCGTTGACACATCTTATTACCCCTCTATTGCACACCGTAGCACTAATTTCCTGTTCAATTTGTCGAAGTCTTGCTAACAACAAAGCATTTTGCCTTGCAAAGTTATAATTGAATTTAGCCCTAGGTGCGAAAACAGAAATAGAGAGAAGAAACTGAGCATAAGGACACTTGATCAATAAAGAGAAATATTTTGAGAAAAAGGAGCAAAACATATGAAACTCAATGGGGGAACGGAAAGTATTTTTTATGATTTGATTGATTGAAGTTTGAGGGAAACTTAATTTGAAAAATGTTGTAACACATTTTAAAAAAAAATGCTTAAATATAAATTTTTTATTCGTGATATGTGTACAAACATGTTTTCCATCTAATATTTATTATATTTTTTAACTTTTCAATTAATATTTATTTTAAAAAATCAAGTTTATGATACATATTATATCCTATTATTCGTGCACAAAACTATTCGTACTGAATAGAGCTATTGTTCTTTTAAATACATTCTTTTTTAAATTTTTAAAAAAATTATAAAAATTATGAATTTCACATCTTATTTAATGTTTTTTTATGATTTTGTAGTTTCCAATAAAATTAAATCTACAGTAAGTATTAGAAAAAATGTGTTAAGGTTTTGCTAATAGTCCTATCTTAATTTTGGGCTTCTATATATATACCAATATGATGATTCGTACAAATTAGCAACCCGTCTTGGATTCACTCATTTTGTACTGGTCATCCGCATCCATCTCATATATAGAACACTTATAATGTAAAATAACATTAAAAAAATTAATATAAAAATAATTTAATAATAAATATTAAAACAATTAGAAATATCAAAAAATTGTGTTATACCTTTTTATAATGTAAACAAGCGAAGTATAGAATATAAATGATATTATAGTTAATTTCATATATTTGTCTTACCAATGTGTACACATCAAATTAACACAACACAAAAAAACTGTATTTTGCATTGACATCAAACAATAAATAGAATAAAAGACTTGTAGTACGACTCACCTATCACATAATAAATGCACACAGAATTTTTCCAAGAAATTCAACCATATCATACAAAATACATATTTAGATCATTTTGTAAGAAAAGATACTACTAGATAATCTAAAGGAAAAAAAAAAAAAAAAGCTTCCAGAGCTCGTTGATGTTGCACTTAAATACATTATTGTTGCACGAACCAGATTCTTCACAATTAGGGTTGGTTTCTTTGAAGTTTGATAGCTCTATCGGTGCATACACTAAAAAAATGTAATGATAGTTCATCTTTAGAAAATTCTAATTATGATTTCTTATAGAGGGAGTTACTTGATTAGGCCAGACAACAAACAAGTGTATAATATACCAAAATAATAAACATTTTGTCAATAAAAGTTTGTCTATTTAATAAGGATCATATTCATTTTCACAAAATATAAATTTGAATCTCATTGCTCTTTGAGCCTTAAATCATATCCTGATCTTAATGAATCTTAAAGACCTAAATCACTTAAACTTTTGTGAATAAAAAAATAAATATTTTATTTAAAACCTAACACAATACATCTATACAATTTACAGAAAGTTGAATTGACATGCATCTCCGTGTAAAAAAAATATTATCAATCAATCATTTCTTTTTTATAATTTAAAATTAATTTCTAATATAACTCTTAAAATAGTTATTATATAAGTTAATAAAATTAATATATATATATATCATTTTATGTATATATACATGGTCAAAGTATATATTATTTATTTTTCTAAATATAGTTTTTGGTTGTTCGTAGGTATCTTCTTGAAGGCACTCTTATTTAAAATACAAATAAAGACATTAAACACAAAACAATTAAATCCAATTTTGTCGCTAATTAACTTATAGTTATATTTTTAAAAGTTTAATTTTAATGCTTTGTTATTTTATATAATATAAATATATATTTAAAATTTAAAATAATTTAATTATACAAATGAAATATAAAATATAAAATAATTGGACAATCAATAACGATGGCTAAATTATTATTTTTCATCAATAAAAATTTCAATTCAATGGGAAATTTTGAGATAAAAGTATTTAATAAAAAATTATTAAATAATATAATATAATTTGATCTTTTTCCATGTATAACTTCTCGATATTATTGAATAGGAGATTGGTCTAAATTTATACTTTTGTAGTTTTGAATGTAGGACTATTGTTATTTAACCGAAAAGTTTTGAATTGAAATCCTATCGTAAAGAGAACATAGGCAATAATCAAGGCTATTTCGTTAAGTCGTTCACTTTCTCAAATTAACTATGGCTAAATTATTTTCATCATATATACAGTCAGCCATGAAATAAATAGATTAATAACACATTGTATTAGCGGCAAGCAACTACCCCAATATTGTATACATAATTAATGTTTAATTGCTCATCACCAAACGATGTACTAAATAAGAAAAATCATATTGGTTGAGAGATCTCAATTATCAATTATTATGCTTCGATTAGTTAGAAATTTTATTGTTATTTTATATATTAGGAGTATAGCCAGTATAGGCCAATGAACCAACTTTATATATATATATATATAATGTTTTTTTTTTAAGATTTGATATATTTTTTTCAAAAAAAATCCAATGTTAACTTCTTAACCCATATATACATTTTGTGTAGTATAAGATAGGAAAATCAATAATTTGTGATAAGGTATAACATTTCCCCCTTCATAACATGTGTTAAATTGTGTGGGTATGATTACTTTATTTAAATCTTTAAGAATGAAAATCAGTTAAATACTTTTACAAGTAAAAGAAAAACCATTTAAACTTTAGCTAGTTTTGTTAGTACTTAAGTTTAAAACCGAATTTAGACAATGATTAGTGTTTAGAATTATTGAATAAAACTTTTTTTTTATTAAATTTTACATAAAAATTTGCATTTAAAAAACATTAAAAAATGAATATGATTTAATAATAACAGAAAAATTAATTGGAGGGTACTAGTGGACTTAGTCTTTAGGAGCATTTGGCTAAAGATTCAAATAACCTAACTGAACTTCTATGGTTAATTTTGAATTAAAACATTCATCTAACAATAAATAATATTTTCATATAAATAGTAGTACATATTTAGTCAATATAACTTATGATTAAAATAATTTGTAAAATTAAGTTAGAAATGATTAATATGAAATAATTGATAAAAGAAAACTAATGAGATGGTATGGTGGAAAGAAAGCACTAGAGTAAGACAAAATTGCCAGCCGGCAGTGCCAGCTGCAAGACATTGTGTTTTGAGTCAACACGTGTCATGTTGTGGAAAATCCACGTAGGGACCCACGTGAGGCCAGAAATCTTATTCCATCTTCACTACGAAACATTCAATACCTGCCATCTTTATTTTCACGCAATCATTTCTTTAGTGTGTTTATATTTTTATTTTTATTTTTATCCTTAAGATTTCTAAAAGCAAGTTCCACCAAAATTTCAAATTGTATTTTTTCAATAAAATTATAAAACATTGGAACGTAAATTTTTAATGAAGTAATTGACGTGCAAACTTGAAGCTAATAAAGGGAATTTTTGCGTTAAAGTGAAAAAAGACGTGATTTTAAATGCAATCTATCAGATACAAACATATACGGTAACTACTTACATTCATTTTATTTTTATATCAAATCACATCTATTTTTTTTTAATTTTTATGAAAGATAATTTCATTCGAATATAATGGTAATAAAATATTTATTCCAAATATTTTTCTATGGAAATTTATTTCAAATATTCAACGTAATTATATATTTACAATTTGAACTCAAATTCATTAATGAAGTTGAAACCATCTCGTACAAACTGATTTAGTCGTTTAGTTATTGATGTTCTTGTTATTTAATCCATTGTTATTCGACACATTATTTTAAATTATAGAAAAAATTCTATAAGTATGCGCTTAATTATTTGCAAATTATGAATTTGCTGCGAATTGCAACCAATAACACTCAATAATGAAATGTCGAACCAAAGTTAAATAAAGTGAATATGATTAAATTTAAAGTTTTAAATTTATTCTTCAACCTTGAGTTAAAATATGTGTACGGGACCAAAATCACTTAAATAACATTAAAGTGGTATAATTTAATTAGTTAAAAAAAGTTATTATAAATTTTTTAGTTAGTATTTATATTTAATTTTTACGGATAAAAAAATTATAATAGATAAAAAATTACTTTAATAGCCCAATAAAAATTTAGTACCTTTTTCGGTGGGAAAGAATTGAACATGAAAGAAAGATGAAGAAGCTATCCACGATTGATTAGCTGAGAATCACGGACACGATCATTTATGTAGGTTGTGTTGAACAAATTCATTAGAACTATATCACTATTTTATATTAAATTATAATAGATAAAAAATTACTTTAATAGCCCAATAAAAATTTAGTACCTTTTTCGGTGGGAAAGAATTGAACATGAAAGAAAGATGAAGAAGCTATCCACGATTGATTAGCTGAGAATCACGGACACGATCATTTATGTAGGTTGTGTTGAACAAATTCATTAGAACTATATCACTATTTTATATTAAATTATAAAATAAATTATTGTACCTTATGTATCTGAACTGAACGGCAAATATATCCGAAGTTGACAATTTCGACTTAGGCTTTGGTGAACACTGAACATCGCGAAAAATAGTTGGGTACCTTAAAAAAAGCTCTTATGTTTATGATATATCGTAATGAAGGTCATTATTCCAAATGTTAATTTTGATCAATACTTATTGTTCTGATCATATCTCAGTTTAAAAAGTGGATAAGAGTTTGGGGCTCGAGTAGTTGGTGTGTTTGGAAACGCAGAAATAACCGCATTTTTCAAGGAGGAGCTTTGGATAGAGAAGCTTTGAATTTAATGCAGGACATGCATTATTTTCACGTAGGTTTTGGATAAAAGCAAAATTGAATACCTTTACTTGCTCTTTAATTTGTACAGTGGTATACAAATCCGGGTCTCTGTTTGATTGATAAATATCTAACATGGGATATTGTGGAGGTGAATTCGAAACTCTGTTGTTGAAGGCTTATTGCTTGTTACTTGCAGTTGTTGCAATAGCTTGCATTCGGTAGTGGTGGGATGTTGGAAAGGATTTGGAATATTATATTATATATATATTAAGAGCTGATGGATTTTACAGTAATAGTGCTTTAATTAAATAACATACAACATACAGTATTTCTAATGGTTTTGTTAGGCCTCATTGATGCAATAGGTAAGATGATAGTATTAGTGTTGCAGAACCAAGTCAGTTCATCATGTACCGGTTTAGTTGCCTAAGGGTTGGATGTTCCTTGTATTCTTATCATCTTTCTTAATGATTTTTTTTTATTTGCTGAAAAAAAAAAATCTTATCCGAGATCTTTGTGCTCAGCATGACTTGATATGCTTGTTGGTTATGCTCAATTCATTAATTCATTGATGATAGAATTCAGATTTTTTATGTAATTACTTTTTTTTTGTTTTGGTAGTTATGACCGATGTAAACTCTATGGCATTTTATTGCGGCTTTTAGTGGTTTTGGGGTTTTTTTTCCATCATTTCACCTTAAAAAAAACATAACTTGACCAATGAAAAGAGAATCACCAATTCACCTATAAATAACTAACTTTTTCACCTAAATTTGAGTATATAACTATAAAGCAACTACAAGGTTATAAGTATGGTACTTATCAAAATTTAGGGCTGGGACACGTCAGGATAGACGTGATCAAGGTAAGTTTTTGAACTTTACACGTTGGCTTTGAGAGTAGTCTTTGATAAGAGGACAAGAGGAGAGACCTGTAAAACAAAGGATTATGACGTTCAAGTAAATATATGAGTTAAGAGATAAAACATATATATGCGTAAATGTAAATTTGAGTAAGAGATTGAGAGAGATGTATACATGCGTGTTTGCTCGTGTGCTGGTGGGTGTGAGATGTGTTGAGAGTTAGATGGAACTTGGTATTTATAAGAGAGAAGTCGAGCCGTAGATCCTTGTTTATAAGGGCCATTATAGCCTATGCAGATATTTCTCAACTTATAGATAAGAACCGATAGCTTACAAATAAGGTTAGAGATAAAACGTAGCCTACAGATATAAACTAGTAAATAATTATACCTTATAGATAACATGTAGTTTGTAAATAATTGAATATATGTCAAGAGATAAAGAGATTCAAATATATTCAAATAATAAGAGATTAAAGATAACTTGTCTGTTAGAGAACTCGACTGCTAAGGATCAAATGTTATGTTTCATAGTTGACGTATTGACACATGTCTTGAAGTGTCATATAAAACACCATGTCATTGTCTGAATTCGAAAGATTTACATTAAATCTTTGACAAAAGTAAATATTTGATTCTTCAACCCACCACTAATAATTTTGAGCTAAGTTAGTACTTGAACCGGGGTAAATTTTATAAGGTTTTGGATAAATTAACAACAATATCAAATGGCTATTATATATTTTTGTGACTAAAAAAACATTTCTCTCAATTGAGTAAGTAGAGTAGTCATTTTAGGTTCTTTTAAAAAAAATCAATTTAAGTCGGATTTTTTTCTTTTCTTTTCTTTCATAATGCAAAGTTGCTAAATAAAAAAAAGTTGCAAAGTAATTATTTATTGTCGCTGAATTTGATTAATCTATATATATATATATATAATATTTTTACGTATTTACTTAGAAACCTTATAAAGGGAGGGAATTTTTTTTCTTCCTTTATAATTATTTAAATATCTAATTTTTAATAAATAATAATTTTTAAAAAAATTACTATTTTTACACATAAAATTGAAACTAATTTTTATATTAAATAATGATAATTTTATCGTTATAAAAAAACATACAACTAGTTTTACATAATTTTATAGTAATTAAAATTATATATATATATATATATATATACACTTGAAAGGGAGCTGGAGCCGGTGCTCACCCCGCCTAGATACATACCTGGGAAAGGGTTAATTGTAGGTCCTAACCTTCTCTTTTATTTTATATAACTATTCTTATTAATATAATTTTTATATAGCAATTATAATGTTTTATGCGTATACTATTTTTTTTTATTTTAATGTTTTAGCAGCAACCGCCTTTGCTTAATAGGAAAGCAAACACTTGTACAATTCAAGTGTTCATGTTTCGCAATAAAAACAAATATTCATAAAATAATGACAACAAATTAATACCCGACTGATAAATTAGTTATTAGCATAAATTATTTGTAACTTGACTCCAAACAATTCTTGCAATTAAATTCAAACATGTGAAGGTTGTTTAGGTGCGACTATTATCTTATCACCAAACTTTTAAGACACCACCATTTTTTTTTATCAATATTCCGCGTGGTTTATGGAATCATAAAACTTATAGATCTTTATGTTGTCGCTTTTTATTAATACTTTTTGCTTTCCTCCTTTATGAGAGTGGTGGAAATAAATGTTTAATATACTTGAAAGTTGAAAGACATGAAATGGGAATCCAACTAATCAAAGGATTAAAAAAACAATTTATTAGATAATATTTATTTATTTTAACAACTTTATATGGGAAATATATAACAACAGGAAAGTAATGGATATTTGGATTGAAATATTTTAACAAGTTTGAATTTTAGATATATAATTACGATATATAATCAGAAAAAAAATATTATTTTCCATAATAAATCTAACTCGAATTATGTTTCTTGCATAGAGGATACCTTGATTTGTATAAATTATAAAATAATCGTCTACAATACTAAAATCAAACATTCTTCGTAAACCTTTGATGGCTTGATCGCAAATTATCATATGCTGATGATAAGTAAAGTTTGAAAATGAATAAATAAAGGGTATTCAACTGAATTGAGTGTTAAGAAAAAGAAAAGAAAAAAAAAAAAGTGGCGGTGACGCAAATTACGGAGAATTTTAAGAAGTCAAGTTGACTCCTCCTACTTTTATTATTCTTTATCTCTTTCTCCGCAACCCCTTAATATTTACTACTTCGTTTACATTTATGGGTCATATTCTGTATTTAAAGAGGAGAAAATTGATTTCATAGACAACTAATTCAAACTCTTTGTGCTCTCCACTCTTTAGGGTTTTCTTTGATACCCCTTTAATATATATATATATATATATATATATATATGTATATATATATATATATATATATATATATATATATATATATATATATATATATATATATATATATATATATGTATCCCTCAATTTCACTATTTTAACCTTTTATTAATTATTCTTTTCTTTTTCTGATATCAAATGATACCTTACTTGCCTCCCTTCCACGTACTAGGTCTTTTCAGCCTTTACTTTAAGTTGAACTTTCGAACAAAACATGTGCGTATACATGCTTATATAGCATACAGCATTTAATTTTACCCTTGACCTTTTGTTTGTATATTCTTTTCAATACAATTATTTTATGTCGAGAAAGTCAAGATTTCGCATGTCAGATGGAATTATAGTTCTTCAAAATTTTAAATGGACCAAAAAAAAGGACAACTATCATAGCAAAAATATTCAATATTTTCTATTTGTTGCACTTAACGACTTACTCACGACACATATGCTACCCGATTTGTTTAGGATCTAGCCCCCCTGTTTTATAAAAAGAAAACTCTCAATTAATCCTTTAAATTTATATGTGTAATTATTTTTAAAAATTTATCAAAAAACCTCTCAAATAATTAAATTGTCACTTTTTTAATCCTCTAAAACATTTAATAACAAATTAATTTAGGAAATATTTAATTTATCACTAGTTTTTTAAAATTTTAAAACGTCTTCCTATTATTATTATTATATAAGGGAGGATCAAATTATACCGTATAATTTTGATAATTATTATATAATTTTATAATTTTCATTTAAATAATCTTTTTTTAAAATTGACTGTTGGATTGAAAGTTACTTTTATATAAATTATTAATTAAAATGACAAATTTCTAGTAATATTTTCTAACACATATTTTAATACATATATACAAACTTGAAGATTAAACGGTTGATAGACAAAGTTATTCGTCAACTATTTCATACTAATTATATATCTTTATAAAAGTATAAAGTGGTGAAGAAAATTCCTTTGAGTGCTGATTTGATGAGAGATTAAATCTTAAAAAAAAAACATCTCAGCTTTTATCATATTGATTTTTGTTGAGGACTAGTGAAAGATTAATGTTTTTTATTTGTAAGAATTGAAGATAGATATTTGCAATTTGTAATAATATATGTATTTTACTTAATCAACTAAACTAGACTCTATTGATAAAGATTACATATTTGATTGTTAAGATTAAGAATTCAATAAGATTGAAAAAAAATGAGACCGCTTGATTGTTTACTAGGGTTGAGATGGGAGAGGGTTGAAAGGAGATAATAGAAGGTGAGGGGTGAGAGATGAGGAAAGTGATTACACAGTGACATTGTATGCTTATTTACGTCACTTGGCATGATAATTATGACATTACTTTATGTTAATCATGTCTACTACTTATGGGTCTTTAATGACATGGAATAGAAAGTTACATATTTTAATAAAATAGTGTTAACCAATTGGTTTCAGTAACTCAAACTAGTGGTGAATTGAGTTATTTAAAATCATGTTGTGTTCGATCTGTAATTAAATAATTATTGATTTCATTTTTCAAATTATTTTAAAATAAAATAAAAATATTTTTTTATATTCTCCTTGATTCTTTTTTAATTGTTGGATATTTTAAGAAATTTTATTCTTACTTATATCTCTTTTGCAAAATTTAAAATTACATTAATTACTCATTCATCATTTATACTCTTGCTTATTTTCTTATTTTTCATTAATTTATAAATGCATTTATTGTGAAATAAAAAGAGAAAGAGATGAAATAAAAAATTTGACAACTATTTTATTAAAATCAAGAAAAATTACTGTATTTCTTGATTTCTACAAAATAACAAAAACAAATAAAAAGGAACGGTGGTAGTATATGTTTAGGATAACACCTTTATTATAACACCAGACCCAACTATTTTTTTTTTATAAAGTTAAAGATGAGAAAAAAGTTAACAAAATTTATACGAACATCAGATTAAATACCTAGATACCAATATAAAACAATTTTAGAAGAGTTTAAAATTCAGTTGTTTTACAATAAAAAGGAAAATCCTCAATCCAATATATACAAATTGGACTAGCTATAATGAACGAGAACATGTTCAAGCGTTATTTTTTTTAATGAGAGTATTTTTAGAAAATTTTCTTTAATGAGTGTTTTTTTTTAGATTTTTCTTAAACTTTTGCGTCTTTCTCAATTTATCTTTTTCATATATATTTCCAAATTATATTTCAACGTTTTTAAAAAAAATACCAAATAATAAAAGTTAACTGTGTTTTAATATATAATTTGTTTATTGTAAACTTAAAATATAATTTATATATTCAAAGTATTTGCTTATAATATAATTTATATACTTAAGAATATTTATTTATTATAAATTATAATTATAATAAATAAATAGTTCTTTTTTTTTTGTGAAGAAAGTATTTTGTAGTTTGACAATATTAGATATCATAAGTTTGTTTAAAAAAATTCCCCGATTGTCGATGTAGAACAATACTTGATATTTTATAGTGTAGGAATAAAAAAATGTACAGAACAATATTTTGATATTTGATTTCACGGGTCAAAGTTAAACATATCGATCTATGAAAAGATAATTAAGTTAATATTTGTTGAAGGTCGTTATTTGCTTTATTCCAAAAAGATAAGGTTATTATTTTCTTTAAAATCTTCTTTAAAGATAACTAAGTAGTATACTAGTACGTGTGTATAATACTTTGCAGAGTTGATATATTGGTTATGTTAGATACACAGAAAAGTTGAGGATTCGGATTGGATTAGTTAAGTAACGACATCTTCTTAACCAATTAATTAGAAACTAATAAATAATAAAAAACAAGTTAAGTTTGTAATGAAGTAGTTTTTGGTGACGATTTCATTCGTAGTCTTGATATTGATAGCTTGAATGGCCTCATACGCAAACAGGTTTTCACAGGACCGGCTATAATCTGAACCTACAAAACAAAAGTAAGGGTTTTTAGGTCCCACATGTTCTTTTAGGTATACAATTTCACTGTTTTACTATGATATGATATAATTTGATTATATTTAAATTATTTTTTCTTTAATAAAACACCTACATACTCTCTTTTTTTTCTAATTAACCTAGAAACTTAATTTTATCAGAACTAAAATTTAAGTCTACGTCTAAGAAGTCTAGTAAATATTTTGCTCACGCGCCAAAACATAACTATGAATTAGCAAGGCAATCGGTAACCATATTACAAATGTGAGGATAAAAACCAAAATAAAACAAAGATAAGGATCTTGATCTATGTTTTTTTTTTTCCTTACACATATTACAGGACCGACTCTCACTTGAGGATAAAATAAGCAATGTCATTTGTTGATGAAAAAAAAAAAATCAACAATTGATATTTGACAAATTATGAATATATTAAAATATCAATTATTACTTTTTTTTTATCAATGATTTAAATTGTATCTAGTATTTTTTGCTCTCCTCATAGACTTTGTCTTCTTGCTTCTGTTTGTTTTGTCTGGTTTATATCTATACGACTTTGTACTGAATATATAGAAGAAAAGACAATAAGGAGGCTATGTAAGATAGTTCAGTTTGTTTCTCTTACACAATTATGATAAAGACGGGGGACAAACTAAATATATTATATATATATATATATATATATATATATATATATATATATATATATATATATATATATATATATATTAAAAATAACTTTGTTTTTCAAGTAAGAAAGTATTTATCATTAACTAATTAATTAAATTAAGTTGTCTAATTATCCTATTTGTCCGCTTACAAAATTTCCCCCTTACTGACATCTTTATTCTTAGTACAATAATTGCTTAGCTTGGAACTTATTATCCTAAGCATGTTTACGGCCGTGTTATGAAATATTCAATAGCCTAAGAAGTGTCCAATGGTTTATCCTCATTAGTGATAATATAGGGTTATTAAAAAAAAAAACTCTCATAAAAAAGTACACATTAATTTACTCGCGCTCCCTACCTCTTGATTTTGATTCATACTAACTCGAATGTGGGATATTTTTTGCAAATATACTTTCTCTGATTTGAAAAATAGAAGAAGATCACTATTGAAGGTCCTACTCATATTCCATAGAAGATCCAACTCATTCTCTTGAAATTACAAAATAAGTGATTGTTCTTCTCCTTTTAAGGCCGATTGAAGTGTTAGATCGATGAAGAAACTAAATATTGATATTTTAATTCTTAGTGTTACATTTTGAGTTATCATAACTAATTCACCATAATAATACATGTGATATCTTAACTATTTTTTTAAAAAGAAAATCATATCATTTCATTTATAATAAAAAAATACAAGACGAGACACAATAAAAAAAAGACGTAATTGTTACCTTACAATCTTGATCCCTAACTAATTTATGAACAATATGATTAATTTGACTTCAAACAAAATTCACCACAAACTTTGAATAACTAAGACATGCTCTACATTTAGATAAGTTGAAGATCAGAATTAACCTTAGTGAAACTGAATAAACCAAACCAACTACAATTGTCTTGCAATCAAGCTCAAAAATTACATTTTGGACATCAGGATCAGCCAACCAAGTTAATGCTCGGAAAACTTCACCCATTTTATATTATTGAAAAAAAACTTTTCATATATTTCAAATTTGTTGATCAGTTTGAAACTATTATAAATTCCAAGTGTTTAAAGGGAATTTTCAATGTTCGGTAGTTAGTAGTGTTTGAAAGATTATTATTGCCATTCATTGAATTGAGAGTGTGTTGAGGCCTATTATTTGGCGCACCACCAGTAATAGAAAAATGAAACAATCACAATAATTATTTGTAATCAGCACTTGTCAATCTCAACCATCTAACCACTTCCTACAATCAAGTACGAAAAAACAAATCTTTTTAATTGAGTCAGTGATTTGCCGCCACTTTTTGTCTCTAATTATCAATGCTTACCTTTGGATTGGCTATCGAAGTCTTGAAGATGAATATGTGGCAGTGTGGCTCAAGGCCGGAATCAATCAACTATCAGAAAATTTCCCATATTTTGGTTTAAACTTGTTACCTCATGTAACATTTGATTGAGTTATGTACGATGTATTTGTCTAAAGATGAATATAAGAATTTCTAAAAAAATAAGTTAAATATGATAAAAATTCGATAAATTTGATTATGCAATTGAAAAGAACTTATTTCGATTGAGATTATTCATTTTTATAATTTCATTCATCCACGTGGAATTAAAAAAATAAGTTAAATATGATAAAAATTCGATAAATTTGATTATGCAATTGAAAAGAACTTATTTCGATTGAGATTATTCATTTTTATAATTTCATTCATCCACGTGGAATTAAAAAATGGTGAAGAGTAAATCATTTTTTTAACAAATCAAAGTACCAGTTGATATGGTTGAAAAAATATGTGAAGATAGTTGTTAGTATCAAATCAATGTAATTAGCATCGTTTTTATACACATGTTGAAATCATGTAATTCGACTATTAGTATTAGATGTATATAAATAAAACGGTTGAATGTTAATTTCGAGGGTTGAAATACAATCACTCAATTCCTTAAAACATCAACACGCCTACCATCGAAATTAACAATGTTTAACAAATAATTATATATGTATTCAATTCCTAACTTTTTATGAATTTATGTCTATTTATTTTACCGCACATTTCTAAATCTTAACTTTTTTTAATTTTCATTTCTTCTAAAAACTTTACTTTTCTAATCCTTATTTCTTATTATTGTCAAAACCATTTACAAACTAATTATTAGATCGAAAATACTTTTATCAAAATTTCCTTATTATTAATCCCATGAACTATTATACTATTGCAACAAAAATGGATATATTTATATATCAATATTATACTAGTGATTTGTATTAAATATTAAATAATTCTCTATTAAGTTAAAAATTATAAAATTATTTATTTAACAAAAAAGAATTCATAATCGAAAATAGATTTTATGTCTCATTTTTAAATATTTATTTGTTAATAGAATCATTTAATGAAAATTCTTTATTATTTTAAAAATACTTTTCTTTCAAAAAATAAATACAATTTTCACCATGAAAGAAATTACAGATATCTTTTAAGAGAACAACTTTGCTCAAAAATCTTATAGAACAATAATAAAATGTAAAGTCTTATTTTAAACATTTAATAAAACGATATGTTTAAGACTCAAATTCAAAACAATTAATTAATTAACTAAAACAACCTCATACGAATTAGTTCACATAATCAGGTAATAAAATTCTCATGTTTTAACCATTATTATTTTCATTTTAATCGTTTATTAAGGGCCACGCAATAAAAGGCAAGAGACGAACAACAAATCAGAAGACAATAAAAGGAAATAAATATTGTGGCGGTCCCTAAATTCGCAGTGTTCGTGTGGGTGCCATGTGCTTGGCTCTCATCTTATCATAAGGAACATGGTACCTTGTTTTTGTGGCATTGGACTCACTCTTTTTTCTCACCATCAACACAACATTTACTAAATATCTACTTGCCTATGAAAATTGGACGCTGATTTGACATTCCACTCTAACCTTGAGCATCGGTGTCAAATCCTTACACACCCAATAACCGTTGGTACAACTTCCATTTTAAACTGTAAAGTTAAACTCTTCCTTTTTCCTAGGTATACAAAACTTGAACCTGCTTTCCATGCATAGGCATTTGTCACATACAAACCTTTGGACCACACTAGATAAAATTAACTAACACCCTGATCAAACATTTGAGGATTATAAAATCATTATAAGCTTAGAATTAGTTGGAAGTTAAATTAATATATGAGAGAATAAGAAAGTAGGCAATCTTGCAAAAATCCTAGGGAAGTTATATATTGAGAAGAACATGAGAACCACCAACTCATTTTTTTTATAATCCGTTCTTATCTCATTTGAATAATAGATAGAGAGTAAGAGGAGATATGGAAAGGAATAGAAACAAACGGCTAAGAACTCAAAACTAGTATGCTTTTCTTAACTTAACCCTAAGAACTTGTCGGCACGTTAGAACAAAAACAAACAACTTTGTATTGTTCAAACTAACCGTGACAAATTAGATTCGTTCGCAGACGCGTATTCAAGGAAACCCCACACCACCCAACATAAGAAATACGCAACATTTTCAAATGCCAGCTCAGTTCGAATGCCTGATATATAGAATGGGTCAGCTAAGATACTACACACACACATACAAAAGATGCTTATAATATTTATATATTTAAAACTTAATGAGTTTAGGAGAGCACAATTATCGCTAATTTTTCTGATCCTCAAGTCTCCGACCACTTTTTTATTTGCCTAAGTAATGCTTATCAAAAGGTAACCTAATGATTGGCCATGATTGGGACATTCTTTAATATGAGTGCGGGACTTTGGAGTAAGAATGACAAAAGGTATTTAGCTAATCACAATAGAGTGAAAGAGACCAACAAAATCAAGAAAGGCGTATGAAGATAAAATAAACAAGGAGAGAAACTAAAATTGGTGTTAATTGAACTATAATTATTCTACTTAATTAATACTCTTATATTATAGAGATTGATTACAACTACTAAAAACAAATGCCATTTGAAGCACCTGGTCCCTTTGATTACCTTCTTCTGGCCCACTGACAACCTGCTACGAGTTGTAGAGCATTTACTAGTCTAAACCAAATGTTTGTATAGGATCGATGTCCACAAGAGATTCCTTTTAATTGTTCCTTTTTTTTTTTTACTTCTTTTTCTCGTTCATTTATTTTCTCTACTTGGTTTGTATAAGCGTCACAAGAACAAGTATCCGTTCAATTGTAAGGGTCACTTGGGAATACGAACATGGAAATAACAAAGATCACCCAGATTATAATTTGTGTTTGGGTCCTTTTCCAAGAGTGTGGGAAAGTGGGTTACCAGACTTTTAACTCAAGTGACCTCTTATCCAAAACTAGCTATCTTGGCACTTTGAATTTACGGTATTCTTATTAATTTATGTCTTTTAACTTGTTTTCAACATACCAATGTAACACTTATTTTCCAACACTCCTCCTCATGCCCTTAAGGACAGTGCCAAATGTCATTTGTGATCAATTGAGTTTGGAAGTTGTGATTCGTGATCTGCCCATTTACAATAACAGTTTGGACCTTGTTTTAATTTTAAACTTGTTCTTACTCTTCAAGTTTGGACCTCAATGACAAGTTTAACCTTTTGTCCGGTGTGTGCCTATTTTCTTGAGTCCTAGAGGTCTCCAGCTTGTTTTCATTTTTTAGCCTTTTTTTTTATTCGGCTTAACTTTTTCTTTTGGGCCTTTGAAGATTTTCGGCCAATCTCCATTCCTTAAATATGTTTTTGGACTGGGTCTATAACTCCCTTGGACCAACTTTGAGTTTTTGTTTTTGGTAATGGGGACAGAGTTTGAGTTTGATAGTGGGTATCAATTTTTATTTTGACAGGAATAGTTGATATCAAATTAGACTTTAGACTTAAATAACTTTTTAATTGTTGTAATACAGGTTTGCTTTCATTTTGATTTTCTTTTATCTTCTGATCCTTGTTAAATATTTTTATTTGATTTTAGTCCGCATTACTACTATTTCAATTCCTATAAAATTGAAAACTTTTTACCATATAAATATCTTTTATATTAAAAGATTTTCATTTTGGTTCCCCTTATATAAAAAGATTTTCATTTTGGTTTCACTGATGTACAAAGATTTCCATTTTAGTCCTTATTATGTAAGAAACATTAAACTTGTTTTCCAATTTTATTAGTCATACCATCACTTAATAGAAATAATGGATCAACTACTAAAATTAAAAATAAAAACCAAAATGGACAAACTTTTAGAGGATAATAATGAAAATCCTATATTATAAAGACTAAAAAAAATATTAAAGTCTTAAATTTATATGTGGACCTTTATCCAAGTTAGGAGAATGGGTTAGTACTTAGTAGACTTTTTACCTTGAGTGACCTGTTTGTTTAAAAATGCTTTAATGATACTCTTTTATTTTTTACCTTGAGTGACCTGTTTGTCACTCACTCATATAATACTACCCTTTTACTTTTTTTATATAAAAAAAAAAGTTTAGTTAAGTTATATCGTTTAATAGTATCAAAACAGACCTCAAGACTTAAAAAGAGTGATTACATTTATAACTCATTAATGAGATTCTCACATCGGCAGTGTAAATTAAATCCACCTCTTTCTAAAATATGAATTCATTCCTTAGCAAATTAATTAACTTTAGTTGATTAATACCCTTTTACTTATTTCTAACCTACCAATACGATTCGCTAACAAAAGATAGATCCATCTATAGTATCCATAAAAATAGACAACGATGGGGTTGTAAAACTAGGAGACATATGCCAAGAAAAAAGATGAGATAGCAACGTATCCCCATGTACTGGAGTTTTCATGAGATAACAATATGACAGTATCCCACAGTGGGCTTTTACATCAGACAACTGTATTCCACACAGCCACATCAGATAACAATATCCCACTCTGCTTCCGTGGTTATATTCGTGCGTGACGCCACACTTGTAGCATCATAATGTCTTATGCACGGGATTTTCATTTAAATCCAAAAGTCTACCTAGCTAGCAATTGAATATTTAAATGGAACGCAATGCAGTAAGCCAGTAATTCAGAATTCCGTTTTGAGTGTTTTAAACTTAGTATAGAGAATAAATTCAGTTTCTCGACATGTTTTTGTTATATATCCTCAAAAGTACGTTGGCACAATATTAGCAAAAGCCAATAGGCAAAGGTTCTTGACTACTTGGTAGATTCCTTAATAGTTTGGGGTAAAAATCAGGAATAATAAGTCTAGGGACAAGGATTATTACATTTGGCAAAATGGCTGAAAAAGAAAAAATTAAACATTTAAAACTTTCAAGTAATAACACATGGTAAAATCATAAAATGTCACAATATTGCTTCCACTAATGGCCATAAGAAGACCAAATGTTGATAATAATATTAACGACATAAAGGACTAGCACAAATCACTAACCTGTACAAACAGCTCTTCGAATATAAAACTTTTAGGATGATGTTCCTTAGTCATCAGCATCCTGCTTTTCTTCATGTTCAATGTCATGTGATCACAACATCATTAGGCATTAGCTATGTTAGTGTCCTCTTCTATGCCGTTGTCTTGGTTCTCATACTCCCTAGTCCCTACTCTCATCTACTGAAAAAAAGCATACTAGACACTATTAGAATTCTAAACGGGAGACACATTTATCCAAATTAACATTAAGAAATCCTAATGATGAAGCTTACTTCTTTGGTTGGCTTCCTAAAGCACCACTGACATTGAAAATACATCAATGTTTTACCATTACAACATTAGGGGTCCAAGAACCATTAGAAAGGAACTTTTTTTCTGTGGCTGTCTTTCAGATATATACCTCAAGAATTTCTTGCACTCTTGGTATAACTTACAGCAACTATTTTACAAATTGGCTGTGGTCAGGATCAAGGCAGAGGCAGAAAATAATCATTTAAGAAACTAGCCAATTTTGAGAAGCAATTGGTTAATGCAAGTGGTAACTTCGAAGCACCAAAATTTTCTTCACTTAGATGACAACTATCCACAAAACTACAGATTTTTGTTGCTCCAGGCTCTGCAGTCAAATGGGGAAAAAGCGGAAAGAGGAACAACTTTAATATAACCATCAATATTCAGTAACAATTCCCAAATTCTGAGAAGAATCATGTGTATCATACAGGGAAGTCATATGAAATATACAGCACTACTTGTATTGATTTTCTAGAAAGATAATAAATAAATGCATGCGTAGCATTGCATCAGGAGGTAACTATGCTTTTCTTGATCTTAAGCACAAAAAACAAGTTTTGATTTTCCCTTCTCTTGGCATCTCCGATAGGAAGATGGAGCAGTAACCAACAATTTAAGAGCATTCCTTGGAGTAGACTTTCTCTGCCATTGGAAACTACAAAAGTTGATGAAGAATCAGAGGTAGAATTTGCACATTATTATAACACTTTCGTTTCACAAAATTTTAAACAAGCAACTTATTTGATGTGTAATAGATTTTGGCATCTAAAATTTTCAACATATTGGGCATTAAGTCTTATCAATTTCAGTAACAGAGCACAGTATCATTGCAATAAGAGTTAATTTCAAACATTGGTTATCTCAACAAAAGCGAAACTCCAAATTAATTAATTAAGTTAAATTGAGTTAAAAGTAGAAAACCAAGTAGTTACAGGATTCCAATATCTTTGTAATTAATGATTAATGATAAGCTACATTTTAACTATCCTTTTGTAGAACCTGTTATTATATTTGAATAGTTTATCAATAAAGCTAGTTTTCCTAGCTAGTTGTTTACTTCCAGTTTGTGTGACTTTGAGCACGCACAGCAATTTCCTGAGAGCAGAGAAAGATTATTTGACCAGTGCAAACAGGACACAATAACAAAATTAAGCAGCTTATTCTTACAAAGGGATGGGATTTCTACTTCTATGCTAAAATTTGTGACAGTCTCTTTTCTAACATAGGAGCAAACATCATTTACTTATGCAATGTCTAGTCTTTCCAACGTTTATAAGATCAATCAGGATCTTTGGCCATTTCCAGTACATCTTTCAACATTCCCTCGGATTCCAAAAACTGAGCCTCACTAGCGAGTGTAACAAAAAATGGCAATTTTTCTAGGTTACAAGAATATGCAAGTTCAATTTGACAATATAAAGTAACATGCCATTTTGAAATTTAAATGTTAAAAGAAAATATTTACATGCAGTGTTTCAGAAATAAAGGATTTACAAACAGTTAAAGACAGAAAAATCATTAATTTTTTTTTGGAATAATCTATTCATTTGATTTCCCTCGCACCCTCTTTTTAAATGCTTAATTTAAACCGTCAAAATACCCGAGTAAGATTAGAATGTGTTCAGAAGTCAGGACAAGATTAAGCCTAGGAACCCATAACCTGGCAAAAAAGTATTGTATTGTTTTAATTAGTCATAATGCCCACTCCCTATATTCCAGGTTCTAGCTAGCTTGTGAATTGTGACACTTATAATTTATTATTTTACATTTGAAGTTCGTGATACTTATAAATTCTTAGCAAATGAGGCATATTTAAAGAACGTTGATTCAAATTAAAAATATTTTAGGTATATCAAAACATTTTTAAATATATCATAGCACAAGAATGACAAAACCATACTCAAACATATATAGTATGGAAATGCAGAAATTCACAAAACCTAAGGGATGAGACTAATCTGCCCAACTTACATTTCTAAAGCTCGTTAGGTATGATCTAGTTTATTTCTAAGAAAGTATTTATTTTAATTTTTTTGAAGAACTAAAAATAAATGTACGTTGCCAACCTGTAACATGGGCTGATGTAATGCGTCCAGCAAGCGAGAGAGTTAGTTTTCTAACTAGGGAGGCCTTGCCTGAATGCTTAATTTGTGAGCCAAAAAATTGTATGTTGATTTGGATTATTTTTTTACAATTAAATGGGACAATTTTTGTTGTTTTCTTTATTTTATTTTTATAATTTTTTTTTGAAAATGCGTGTATATATGCAAAGATAAATAAGTGAAAAAAAATAAATAATTAAATATGATCTCATGTACTGTGCTAAATGCTAATTATTTGGACTCCAAGTAGTAACTTGTTATATATATATATATAAATCTCTAAAAAATTTGGCAAACTCATAGGTAAGCAAGATTGCAAACGTTTGAACCTATCTTAGAAACCTTATTGTGGCTAACAAAACAAAAAGAAATTTTGAACTTGACCTAAACTAACTTTATATAAATGAACTTAACGAAAAATCTGTCCAAGATATTCTAATTTCATTGAGTTGATATAAGTTTCAGCCACAACAAGAATCAAACTATGAAGAGGTGGGAAATTTAGGACCCATAAGGCACGACACTTCCATGTGTTTAGTTGGCAGTCGGCACTATTATTTAATATCATACGTATTATTATTTACAATTATTTTTATTATTTATATTTAATTTAATTTGTTATATATATATACATCTCAAAAATACATTCTAAAACTAATTAAAGAGATAATATTTAATTTAGTTGTCCTAAATTTATGTTAAAGAACATTATATTCTCTGTTGATATATATGACTGTATGAGTGAGAAACTTCTGTTATCAATTTTCGGTGAGTGTTGCTCTTTCTTTCTACTCATTCTTCTCTTGGCTATTCGTTAATTGGCTTGCTCAACTTGCAAATTATTAGGACTATTCGCATGTCTTTACCTAAAACCTTGATTTTGAATTATAAGCTTTTTGTTCGCCGGCGATATTATCTTTCAATTATGAATTTTACTTCGAGAAATTACTGCATAATAATTATATTCTCTTTTACAAAGATCATAAGTTTATCGAGATAACTGTTACTTGATGAAAATAATAATTTTAAAAAAAGTTAATATCCACTAATATAAAATAAGATCATCTTTTTGACACAAAAATGTTATCTCTAACCTTTAGACATCACAAATATAGAGAAAAACGGGAAAAATAATTAAGAAAATCTCTTTTTAATGTGTATTGAAAAGAAATTTTACTGTAAAAAAAGATACATATTATTTTATTATTTGTGAAAATTATAAATTTTAAAATCCTATTGTTTTCTATAATTGTTAATCTAAGAAATTCTTAAAATTTACAGTTAGTTACTATAATTATATATAATGAAGTTTTTTTCAATATTTAACTTAACTGCATAAAACTATTGATTAAAACAATCTTACGTCAATTAATAGTGTCCTGTGATAGCTAGTAGCTAATACGGGGTAAGCTACTGCATGGCTTAACACAAGATCACATCCCTTGCACGTTTTTTATCTGATGAAGAGCCAACACCACCATTGGCGCTTGTCAAAATCTGATTAAAAAACCCTTTCTCTTGCAGCTATGCCGTTACTTTCAAAGATGGAGTATCATGATTCTGGAATTAATAAACTGATCAGACATATACAGACCTATGTACAGTAGTGTAAATGGTTTTTACTTAGATATATTTAGATTCCCTTTTGCTATTTGTTATGGAATAAGATGAAATAGCCTTTGAGAAGAAGAAAAAATGCAAATTCATCATAAAGACCACAATAATTGGATGTAAAATCCAATATTGTTTTTTTAAAAGAAATTTTCTTCTCTGGACTTTAGGGAACCATTTAAATTATTTTGGAAGCTGAAAACAAATATATTTTAGAAAACCATGTGATCTCTCGGTTACAAGTGGTTGGTTCTAAATTACTGTTGACCAACATATTTATTATGAACAATATCAATGTTTTTAAAGTTTTTACTGTATCACATTGTAATAGTTGTAATGTTATTTCTTTAAAAAAATTAAGTTGTAATGTTATTGGAACCTCAATTGTAATTTAAAACTGTATTACTATCATATATATAAAAATCGATCTATTTTATTTTTGTTATTGATGATATCAGTGTTGGCTTAGTTAAATTAATCAGCAACCTTTTAGTTATGCTATGAGTTGCTAGTTTTTGCTGTATGCTTCAAAAAATGGGAAAAGTCATTAATTTATTAGCGAATATTTTCTCAATTCCACAAATATATAGTTGTATAATAATACTATTCTATAATACAACATTGATTTGGGCAACCGAAAGGCTAATTAATTAACTACTTAGGCATGAATTTCTTCTTAAACCACCTCTTGAGCATTATTTGCAGCCTTTGATGAACGAAGTGTATATTGACTTGCCATCACTGCATCATCCAATATTAGATAAAACGACTCCTTCCCAATTTTCTCAACAAACTTGGATATTATAAGCTTCTCCATCACCTCCAGCCTTGGGTTTACGAACAAAACCTGCACAATAAGGGGTAATAAAAAAACAACATAAATCACTTAAACAGATTCATTTACATAAATCAATTTTGGAGGATCTACACTAACGACTTGAAATCCATGTGATACCTTAACTCCATTCTTTCCCAATATTTTAATTAACTCGTCCAATCCTTTAATAGCAGTTGTGTCAATGGCTGTCACTCCTGTAAAATAAAATCAAGGAAAACTTTATACACGACTACATTTAATAACCTATATTTTTTTTTTCATATAAACTTCATGATCCAAGAGAATTCTCAACATTGTTAACAAATTTTCTATCTTAATTTTAATTACCTGACAAATCAAGTATGATGTGCTCAACTACATCTCCAGTAGAGCTTTCCTCACTTCGAATATACCTCATAATCCTAATGCAAAATTTCAGAAAAATTTACAATGTTCAATTGCTTTGGGATGCATCTTGTTTGTTGTGGACTAACAAGTGTGAATATCCATAATTTACCTTTCTTTGACGTATATAGAATTTGCAAAGTAAACGGGAGAACCAAGTTGTACAACAAGAACTCCTGGGTATGTTGATACATTATATTGCTCCGTGTCTCTATATAAACCAATTTCAGGTAACTTTCCAAGCTTGCATGGCGCAGGTCTAGCCACATATAAAAGTGCTCTAAGAACGCCGAGACCAACCTTGATATTGCAAAAAGAATATTATAATCAATAAAAACTAATAAATTAACATTTATCAATAAATACAAAAAGAAGAAGAAAGAATTGAATACTCACAGACAGCATGAGACCAACGTCCATGCTTATAAAGATGACTCCAAGGAAGGCAGCCATGCAAATAACAAAGTCAAACTTGTCAACTTTGTAGAGATGGATGACTTCTTCGTAATGAATGAGCCCAAGCATGGCAGAAATAATAATAGCTGAGAGAGCAACAAGAGGGGTGAAGCCAAATAGTGGCGCCAAAAATTGTAGTGTGAGTGCCATTACTATTGCCTGTACCACGTTTGCCATAGCAGTCTTACACCCTGCATTGTAATTCACTGCGGTCTTGGAAAATGGTCCTACAAAACACAATTAGGGACCAAACATATCTTAGCATAGGTAACCCGAAA
>NC_038243.2:8038369-8040354 GCF_000004515.6 Glycine max | reverse complement strand
TCTTTCTCTAAATATTAAAAAACAATTAAGTGGATAAAAAAATAAGAAAAAAATAATTTAAAAATAATAATACAATTAATTGATAAATTTAACATAATTAATTAAATTAATTATTTTTTAAGGAACATAAATTAGTTAAAAGATTCTTATAATTAGAAACCAAGAAAGTCCTACTATATATTAAAAGAGTATAATACTATTAAAGAAAGAGTCATATTAATAAGTGTGTTCAAGGTATTGATTAAAAATTGAAAGAGAAACTATATAAGTTATAAGAAAATGAAAAAATTATAAACAACATATTTTTTTGCCTTTCAATAATAACATTTTTACCTTAAATTTCATAACCAGTATGTTTTGATACACTAGTTAGTATTTGTGTTAAATAATAAAAAATTATTAGTAGTATTTTTCCTATTATTAATGGGATGGTTGTTCGTGCATAACATACCACTAGTCAAGTAACATGAAGTAAATGAACCGAACAAGTTCATAAGGCCGAAAGCGATCATTTCTTTGTTCCCATCATGGGGTGTATTGTCAGCAACAGCAAAGCTTCTTCCTATTGCTATTCCTTCCTAATAAAATAAGTTAATGAATAAATAAAAATTTAAAAAATATTATTGAATATGAAGATATTGGTTGAAACTAATTAGTTGCTTACCGCTAATGACAACACGCCTGTGACAAGACCAGCTTGCACAACTGCTCGTAAATATTTACCATTAAAGTTCAAATAGTGAATGGACAAGGGATTTAGTCCTTTATCTAGATGGCCCACCTATATAATTAATCAACTTCTTATATAAGAACAAAACGGAATTATGGTATATTATAAGATACTTAGAAAGTGAAAAAAAAAATTATTATATATATCTAACTCACAATTTGAATTCCATGATGTTGGCCCTTGACGACGTAGGTGAAAACGGCAGCAACTACTACAGTCACCATTGGAGCTATAGCCGGTACCCAAAAGAGTTTTGGATTCTTATTCCTCTGAAAGATTGTATCAAAAGGTGAAATCCATTACAATAATTAACTTTGATACACGTATTAATTAAAAATTTACCAACAGTATACATGGTGAAATTCTAAGTATATCTTTTGTGAAATATTGCTACATTCTCTTTGTTTAATGTGACTTTACTATTACTCTATTAGTATTCTTGCTATAATTATATTCATAGACTGTTGATATCGAAATTAATCCTTAAGGTCCAACAAGGTTGAGTGGCGCACTAAAATTCTTCTCACTCCACCTTTTCTTGTTCTTTATCAAAATCAATATAAATATATGGAAAAGCAAAAGTTGAAATGAGAATGACTATATCTTCCAATAGAGTACTCACCAGGTGCCTGGTAAATTGCAAGAAAGCAACAAAGATCACGCCAAGAATGGTAGGTTCCCACCTAATCTGTTAAATAAATAAAAAAGAGAAGCTCACCCACGTTATTTCCAAAATATATATAGAAATAACAATTTTCTTTTTCTAAAAAATCAATTATCATAAGATCTATTTTGATGAAACTAATGAAACAAGTGAAGATAAGAAAAAAAATTAAAAGGGAAAAATAGAATGAAAAATTAATCAAGTCTTTATACAAGAACAATGCATGTTAATGTATTCTATACCAATTGTTGTGTCCTAGGATCACTAGGCTTGATTAAATAAATAAGACACAATAAGTTTATTAAAAGGTTTTTGATTTTATTTTCTTTTTAAAATAATCAGTGCCCTTAGTAATTCAATTAATTACTTATGCATTATAATTAAATTAAAAGCGCCAGTCGTGAAGATAATATATATATATATATATATATATATATATATATATATATATATATATATATATAATTATTAAAAAACAACTACTCCTATTAGAAATAATGGGCACATATGTGCGTGTGGGTAACTGAGATTGTGAAACTTGATCGATGCTTCTATTCAAAAGGCTACAATTGAATTGAGATAATTATCATT
>NC_038243.2:8036444-8038269 GCF_000004515.6 Glycine max | reverse complement strand
GCCAGCTACAGATACAAGGCCTGGTAGAGCGACTCTAATCATACTAGTAGTAGAGGTTTGAGTAATTTGTATAAAATTCTAGTTTCAGAATAAACTATTACTTGATCTCAAATCACATGTATGCTATGACCAAATTAGATGGTCTTTGATCATATGTTTATAGTCTTGATCAATCGTTACTTATGACACAACCAGGAATTTTAATTTACAGAAAAAATTGATAACATTCAATTACTTGTTAACCTACTAAAGTCGCCCTAATTATTAATGAAGAAATTTGAGTAACGTGGATGAGTTATTAGTCGTTGGACCCTAATAAATAATTTCTCTAGTTTCAGGCAACATGGTTATTGGATAGCCAGCTACGTACTTTTTCTTTGTTAGTTTTATTTTGCTTTCTTGGTGCCAAACACATCCCTAACCGATGGAATCAATTTTCATGGCCTGGCCCACATGAGAAGGTGGTTTAAGGTAAATGAATTTGTTCTTACCTAAAAAAACCCAAACAAGCCTGGAAAACACCGGTGATAAAGGTGGTAGTGAAAATCAAATGAAGATACAACGTTGGATCTTCTACTGGATCTACCACGGTTTGTATGGTTTGAGCAATAAGCAACGATGCTGCTGCTATCGTCCCCACTGCCATGTGCCTTGAACTCCCAAAAACAGCATAGATCAAAGGTGGGACAAAGCTGGAATCTGATATTGCAACCATCACAAAAAGTACTCATAACCTTAAAAATCGAATTACTATATAGCCACTTTTATATCACAAGAACTGTCAAAGGAAGTACATAAACTGTCTACGCACCCAGATAATGGATTGAATCAATCATAGACAAAAGAGATGATAAATGTTTTTGATCTTTTTGCAAGCCTTAGAGGCTTATTAACTTTTCTTTTGTTGATAAAATTCGCACCCATTCAATCCATGCACATGTGTGCACAAATTTACGAAGGATGAAGAAAATCAATTATTCTTAATTTTTTTATTATTTATTTCCACGTTTATTCTCTTTCGGAGGCAATTATGATCGGGTACCAAACAGAATTACCTTCGAAGATGGAGGATACAAAGCGAAGAAAATCAATGGTTTAAGGAGAAAGTGCGGAAATTAATATTGCGTTATGTTCGGACACACATTATAAATGTATAGTTAAACACACTCATTAAATGAAAAAAATGATGCCAAACACGTACCCAAGCACGCTAATTAAGTGCAAACAATCATGCAAAACGTGTAACCTGGTTAGAAATTTAATGAATAAAGGAAAGAAAAAGGAGAAAAAGACGATTGGAGTAATTAATTTGGATTTGAGATAATGATTCTTACAAAGGCCAATGAGGGGAGGAAGGTCAGCAAGTTTGGCATAGCTAATGCCTTGAGGGATGGCAAGGCTTGAGATGGTTAGTCCAGCGATCAAGTCAGAGCAAAAGAGGCGAAAATTGTAAGTGGGGAGCCACTCAAAGATTGGGATGAAGTATTGCACCCCTTTCATCACCCTCCCCATTGGCTTCTCCTCGTTCTTGAACTGCCTGAAGGGATCATCCGGAAACAATGTTTCCTTCAATGCCTCCTTCAATTTTGTCCCAAATCCTCTCTGGATCGAGAAATTCACCCGATGACGATGATCATCGTCGTCATCATCATTGTGATGATTATGAACCTCGGTGTTACTAATGGAACCCATTATTGTATGTGGTGACAATAATAATAACAATAAGTAGATATGTATGTGAACACACTACCAAAGAGAAGTTTAAGAAGAGCATATGAGAAAATAAATACCTAGTTATAAGATGGTACTTGTGTGTTTGTATTGG
>NC_038243.2:8034069-8035973 GCF_000004515.6 Glycine max | reverse complement strand
TTGTTAGTGATGTGATACATATAGATGTTCTTGACATAATATTTATGTAACAAAGAGTTATATAAAATGAAAAATAAAAAATATTTTGATAAATATTAAACTCATCACATTTTATTTTATGTAAAGATAAGATGATAAATTATTATGAAATTTTTTTATTTAAATAATTTTATAAATACTATTTTGTATGTATTATTAGTCAAGAATTATTAATTTTTTTTTATTATAAAATTTATAAATTAAAAAATATAAATATTTTTAATTTTATTTTTTTATCATTTTATATATTATTATTTTGAATATTTTATATATTTTTATTTTTATTTTACCAATTTTATATTATATTTTATAAATTAATTATAATATACAAATCATTTATACTTTAATTATATAAATAAATATAATTAAACCGATTAATATTTCACTATACAAATTCTATAAATTTATTTTAATATGTAAATTATTTTTATTATAATTATATAAATTAAAAAATATTTAATTTTTAGGAAACTTAGATGCTAATATTTTTTCTTTAACTATAAAATATTATTTATTAAATAATTTTTGAATATCAATTATATAAATCAAGAAAACTACATAAATTAATATATAAATTATTTTTTATAACTTATAAAAAAGATGAAAATTTATTTTTATATATAAATAATAAAAATTTCTATTTTTTCTATAAAAATATGTTTTTAATTTTTTAGATTACTCAAATAATGTTTTAGTTTTATTTAACTTTTATAAATTACATAAAATAATTTTTAAAAATAATCTACATATTAGCCTATGTAATTTTTTAAAATTTATAATAAAACAAGAATAAAATTTTATAATATATTAAACACATGTAAAATTAAATATTAAACATATTTAAATATTAAATATTTTATTTCAGTGATTTATTTAAATATAATAAATATATTTTATTTAAATATTTAAATAACTCTTGACTAATCATACATATAAAATAGTGTTTATAAAATTAATTAAACATAATAAAAGTTTTAGTGATTTATTATTTTGTCTTTAAATAAAGATTCGTGAAGTCAATTCCTATTGGGACTTTTTTTTACTTTATTTAATTACTTGTCATATAAACACCATGTTAATAACCTACATAAATATTATATCTAGCAAAAGAAAAGAATTAAATTTCTTAATTTAGAAATAAGGGAGCCATAATTATAGATTATTAACAATTTTTTAAATTAAATTCATTTACAATAATGAAGTATATGCAGAAAGAATTTATAAAATAAATTAAAGTATAATTCACTTTATTTCAATTCTACACAAATATGTTCATTTAACATAAGAAATCTGAAAATTCACATAATTCTTGTGACATTTCTTTTCTGTCACAAGCATACATATTTTTTAATTTATTACACACTTAAATTATTAACATAACCATATATAAATTAATTAAGATCTATTTTTCAATATCATGGAACTTTTTTCTGAAAAATGAAATAAAGAATTCTTTTTTTGAGCACAAGAAATATTTCAGTGGAAATTAAAACACAAAATAATTGAAATAGAGGTTATTATAATTTTTGGATCCTTTTGTGTATAATTCTGCATAATCTCGAATGTTATTAATTTTGGTAAGCAAAACAAATGATACAATGAATGCAAAAAATTTTAGATTCATATTGTAAGTGAACCTATTTAATATATGAGTTAGATGTTTATTATTTTGATTGAAAGTGAATCTATTAATATAAATAAGAAAAAGATAATAATTAATTTGAAATAGAGGTTATTATAATTTTTGGATCATTTTGTGTATAATTCTGCATAATCTCAAATGTTATTAATTTTGGTAAGCAAAACAAATGATATAATGAATGTAAAAATTTCATCACAGATCTAGAATCAGCATGCTCATTGTT
>NC_038243.2:8023715-8033473 GCF_000004515.6 Glycine max | reverse complement strand
TCAATATTTAAAAATTTAAACAAAAATTTAAATTAAAGTTATGAAATAAGATTTGTCAGGAATAAAAATTTATAAAAAAATATAAATATTTCAAAAATAAACAAAATATAAATTGAAAGTGCAACAATTAAGAAACCAAATAACATAATGTTAGTCTTAATGATACTTATTAAGATACTTTAAGTAGAGTTTTGGGTTCAAAATTTTGTGAGTGGAGAAGTTACTCTAACATATTTATTTAAACACTCTTTTAGATTGGATAAAATTTATTAAAAAATTACAAAAAATTATTGATACAAGATCGATGTACAAAATTATATCATATTCAATAAACTAATCAATTTATCTGTGTAATGTACAAGTTGTTTTTTTTTTTCAATTATTGCCATTTTAATTAAATTTAAAAATCATTCCTAAATATAAAAACAATACGACATACTTAGGATATTAATTAAGAAATTAAAAGGAGAAATATTTTTCTAGAAATATGTAAAATTATATTATTTATGATTTTTTTACACTCTTTTTTATCTCTATAATAAATAGTTTTTTTAGTTTCTTAAGAAATGTCATAAGTATACTGATAAGAGATTGTTGCTTATGCTCTATGTCTTCCCCTCACCTTTTTGGAATGTTAATGCCTTCATATAAATTCTTTTGTGAAAATCGAGAATTGAGTATCAATAAAAAAAAGTGGGAAAAGTTATCTTTAGAACTTTTTTCTTTAATAATAAGATAAGAGATATTGGTTATTAATACTATGGAATTGAAATAAAATAAATAAATAAATATTCTTTATTTGCATGGATACTTGAAAAGTTACATGATTTATGTCAAAATTTAGGCAATATTTCCATGTAAATAAAGAAAGAAAATTTATATGCAAAACTTCTTCACTTTAATAATAAGATATAAAAGAGTACATTTAAAAGAGAGTTAGAGTGCATTCCAAAGTGTGTCATTTTTAATTCATGAGAGAGTGTATTTAAAAGAGGGTGCTAGAGAATGATAACATTTATCCCATGAAAAAAAAATATGGTTGAAAGAGAGGTAAGACTTCACTAAAAGTGATTACATATGTTATTGGATGAATACACCTTTTGTTTCACTATAAAAAAAATTCTCCTGACATGATTGTCAATTTAATTTTTTAATGTGACATTAATCATTTTTCTTCACTTGTATTCCTAATAATATTAATGGTGAACAATAAAATCTATGAATATATTAATGATGATACAAGATTAATTTTGTAAAACTATTACTCTCTTTCATTTATTTTATTCTTTTTCCTTTATTTGTATAAAATACTCTAAGATGAAAATTATTTTAGGACAAAGAGAGTATTAGTTATTAATAGAATTAGTAAATATTTAAAACCTATCACATAGTAATTAATTGATAAAATTATAGAAGAAACTATATTACCATAATGAAGATGATGCTAATCCACAAAAATACTTTCATTATTTAAAAATAAGAATTTAAGAATGAAATTTTAAGAAATGATGATTCAATTAATGTACAAAATTAGTTAAATGTCTGTTCAATTTTAGTACTAAATTATATTGTGCAATTTTGATCACCATTCAATAAACCAACAACATGACAGTGCCACATAAGCATATGTGTTATAAGCCACACCATGTTAGGATTATGTTATTATTAAAGTGTCATGAATGACAATAATTTCTATTAAAAATTTGATGATAGTTTTTCGGCGAACCAACATTAATTAACTTAAAAAATAAAGGAACCAAATGTGTAATAGAAAATTTTGGAAAATCAAAATTTTACAATTACTAAAATACAAGAATCAAAAGTGAATGTAATCCCTCCTTCTTCTTATTATTAGTCAATTATATAGTTAAATTTTTAAGTTAATTATATAGTTAAATTTAAATATTTGAAATTCAAAATTTTCTTTACAAGTTTAGTTAATTTTAACATATAAAAAAAATCTTTGATGTACAAATAATATTTTCTAGTTTTTTTTAAAGGATCATTTTTCTAGCTAAATTGATAAGTAAATATTTTACTAATTTTAGAATAATCAAAGAGTAAAAATACACATCTATATAACTATGTATTATTTCGAAGAATTTTATTATTTATGGGAGATGAATTTGCCCCACTCTAATGCGTCGCTTGAATTGTCTTGAGATCGAATTTGGCTTTTAATTAATTACTAATTTAGCTACTAGTCTTTTTAATGTGGCGAATGGCGCAGTTTTTTTTTATTAAAATATTCTACTCTATATATTTATTATTTTTAAGCTATTTCATTATGTTGTGTTTCTTCGTCGATACGTACACGTATATTGATTTATGGTATCTCTGGATTGATTGTGAAAGATAATAATGTAATAATTATATAGTCAACTTTTAAGCTTGATGTAATGTTTAAATATAATCTAACAAATGAGCTATTATTAGCATTTTTGTTGGCAAATATGAAAGGCATGGGGAACTTTAATTCCCTATGTCATTTCCTGTAAAATAAAAAATAAAAAATTCCCTATGCCATTTAAAAGATTTTAAAATAACCTTATATTACAGTTTAAATTACATATTATAAATATAAAATATGATTTATACATTCAAAATATTTATTTATTATGCTTTTTAATTACAATATAATTTATATATTTGAAAATATTTATTTATTATGAAATTTACTAAAATAAAAATATATTTATCAAATGCAATGACTTTTCTATAATTTTCTTTAATTTATTTTAATAACTTTACAGTTAAACTAATAAACACTTTTTGTTAATTTGATAAAAATTTATTTAAATATTTAATTAACTTATTTAGACCCATCACAGTTTAAATCTTTCATTAGAGGAGATATATAAATTTAGTTTCTAACAATTTATTAAATAGAATTGTCTTTCAAGTAAAATTCGTTTGAGAAAAAAATATCATATTTATTAGTCTTTCATTTTCAACTTGAGTATTTGATGTGGGTAGATATTCATAAATAGATACAATTAATTAGTCATATTAATTATAAGCATAAATTAACTTAGTGTTATAAAAAGACTAAATTTTTGTTATGCACACATGTAGGGATAGAAATGGACAAAATCAGGTAGAATCTATTTAAGTTTGACATAACTCACTTTATATTTCTATATTCCAAGCCAAAATTGATATTCGTCACAAGTCTATATTTTAGGTATTTGGGCCGGACTTTTATACAACCTTAACCTGATTTCCTAACTAACTTAAAAGTCTATTTCGTATTAAAAAATGTAAAAATTTATTGTACAATAATAAAATTATTATGTATTAAAATATTAGAGTGTGAAATAATGGCTTATTTGTTATTTCTATGTTATCTAAAATTGAATGGTTTGTATTTCTATTACTTTTTTTTCCTTAACAAAGTCAAGGATTTTCATTAAAAAAATTAAGATAATTTTAAATTATAAGATGTAAAAAAAATTTACCTACAAATATTACATGTGTCTGAATACCAAATTCTTTTAATCCCATCAAAAGAAAAGAACTCTTATTCATGTTAACTATTTATACTTATAGAAATTAACATATTTCAAATATTAAAATGATTCAAATTATTATGTCACTACAATAATTTGTAATTTAATTAAAATAATTATAATATTGTATATCATATTAATAATTATTTTTATTAAAAATATTATTCCTAAATATGTCAGCCTATCAGATTGAATAATATTTTTTAAGATATATTTAACTTAGAAAGGTTTTTCAAAAAACTTTGAGTATGTCCATTTTATTAAATGAGTTAAGTCAATTTATGCCTTAAATGGGTTGGATCATAAACTTTTGACAGAAGATCTAACTTTTCACCCTTGCTCACAATGGCAAATTCACGGTGGTGGGTGTGGGGACAATTGTTCCACAAGAATTTTCTTTTACATGGATATAGATAATAATATTTATTTTATACCCCATAAAAAGTTAATTTTTCCCTCAAAATATTTTTTCTTTAATGAATGTAAAAAATATAAGAGAGAATAAATTTGTATTAATTCTATCAGTTTACCTTTCTAAATTTTTATAGCATTGGGAATGAAAAAACTATATAATATTTTTAAAATATGAAAATGTGTGAAAAAATTATAATTTATGAGAATATAGGTATTTTAAATTTTTTTTGCCTACATAATAATGTGTATTTTATTTTTTTTCTTTGAAAATATTATTAATTTTTTTATTCCTACTAAAAAACTTTCTGAATCCGCTCATATATTTGATTGTTACCATTAGAACTTATAATTGATCTAACACTTAAAAATTAGTGAAAATGGGTCCAAATTAAATATTTTTTTATTTGACTTACAGAATCAAAAGTTATTGAACTAAAAAACTTGGACAGAAAGTATAACCAATCAACTTTCCTTTCACTATCATCTTTTAGTTGAAATTTCTGCCGTGACATGTGTGAGGTTATTCAGTATAAGTATCAGCTATTTGAAAAACAAAAGAATTCAGTTAAATGGTCTATTGATAAATTAGTTAAATTGCGTTATATAAGTATTTTCTACATCTATGGTAACAATTAATATAGAGAATCTAATTTTTGTAGTCAACAACTGTTGAGATAAAAAATTAGTTTTTTTGTTAGGTGATAATAATTATGACGATGATTATGATGACAACGGTTGTAATAATGATAATTATTGTGACGACGATTATAATATAAATTCTTTAAAATATTTGATATTTTTTATGTGTTAGATCTGATAAAGATTTACTAAATTAAAAATCAAATATTTTAAAATTTATGTTAACATCGTTACCACAATTAACACTATCACGATGACTTATGATAACTATGATGATAATTTTAATGTAAATTAAATTTTTAAAATATTTAATTTTTTATTTGATAAATCTTATGAAGATTTTATGATTAAATAAAATTTAAAATATTTTAATTTATTTTTTATTTTAATCTAATAATTAATATTAGTCATTATTATTCTCACCTAAAGATTATGATTCTCTTAAGATATATCTATCCTATATATATATATGAATTTGGTTACACAATTGTTTATTACTATTGAGTACACTATTATTATTATTTTCCTTTTCATCTTATTTTGTTCCATCTACCTATGGTATCCGCCCTAAAATAGAAAATATTGTGTGGTCCTAACCCAATTCCTTTTTTAATAGTATGAGACTGTTTTGGACGAAACTTTTACGAGTCGTTGTCAACTTGCATGATACAGTTTCTTTTTAATAATTTTATAAATTTAAAACAACTGTGTCATGTTATTCGTGACACTTTCATACTGTCTGATTTCGTGCATAGTTCTCTTCTGGATCCTTGATCTCTTCTTGTACAAGTTCTAGATACCCCCAGTAATCAATATATTTCTTATTTGCTGAAAATAAAATAAAAAAGATTGTCTAATTTCGTACGATATAATGATATATATTCATTTTTCAATCTAAAAATTTATTAGTGTGGCGGCTTAGGATGTAAAAAGTTAAAAGTAAATATTCATTGATAATGTAAAGAGATGTATTTAAGAAGAAAAAAAAGTAAAGTATATATAATAAATTTATTAATTTATATATGATAATATTTTAAAATTTAAATTAAAAATGATAAATATTAATTAATATTTTAAGGATTGGTTAAAAAATTAAAAGAATTTTTTTATTAAAATATGTGAAATTATGTTATTTATGTTTTTTTTATGATTTTTATAATAATTTTTTTAAAAAAAATTAATGTTTTAAAGATACTTTCTTAATAAGATTCACTTTTTTTTTTTGTAAATTTTAAAAATAATTTAGTCTCGATATTGACAAACACTAAATTTTTGCATGCACACCATAAAGAAGCAAACATGGCTTTTGTCCATAAAGTTGAACGAATGAGAATTTAAGGTGATCTAGATATATGTGATGATCATCGCATCAAGGAAAGTAGAAATGTAATGCCTTCCCCAGACATATATATTAATCATTTTACAGCTTTAGTTGGGCCGGTAAACATAAAGAGGTGGGACTCTTCTAAGGATGGTGCTACAATGTTGTTCCTTAAGGAATGAGAATGACATGAGAATAACGGTGAAAATGAAAATTATATCTATTTTTTTAAAGAAAAATATTTTAATTTAGTAGAGGAATTTTCATTAAATAATTTTATTGATATTTAAAAATAAGACCTAAAATTTATTTTTAATTATGAGTATTTTTAGTCAAACAAATAAGTTTATAATTTTTAATTTAATAGAGAATTATTTTAATACTTAATACAAATCACAATTAAAATTTCAATAAATATGTCTATTTGAATTATAATAAGATTTTAATTTATAAAATAATAAAATAACTTTTGATAAAAATATTTTCAATTTAATAATTAGTTTGTAAGTAATTTTGATAATAATAAAAAATAGGGATTAAAAAAGTAAAAGATTTAAAAATGAGTAATAAAATATACAAACATGAATTTATAAAATTTAGAGAATTAAATACACACGAATGATCGATGAGAACCTTTGTCAATTTCAATGGTTGAAGAATTAAGTGATTGTGTATAACGCCAATAATTTTATTTATAGATTTATAACGCTAACAGATGAATTACATGATTTCGAAACGTATAAAAAATATTTTTACATACAATGATATAATATTGGTAACTGTTTTGGCATAACTTATTCACCACTGCACTAAATAATACTTCAATTTGTTGAAAAAATAATCTACTCTTGAACACTTTTTAATTTCACATGCACGAAGGAAATCATCAAAATGAACAATTTTAATCAAAATAATTTCTTTCGATTCGATTGCATAATCAAGTTTTTCAATTTTTTTTCTTATTATGCTTATTTTTCAAGAAAATACATCAAAGAGAGGTAATAATATATGATTTGAGTGAACTTAATTTTAAAGAAGATAGTGTGAAAACGAACTGATCTAAAGACAAAATATATATTCAATTGATAGACCAATTGGATTGTTGCTAAAGAGAGGAACATAGCTTAATTGGGAAGATGGGGTGCAGAGGAAGAGTTTAAAATACCAAATAAGCCTCCCTGAGTTGCGAATATTGAAGGAAGATTTGATGGAAGTGTCAACATATCTAACTCAAATACGCGGACAAAGTGCATGTGTCATGTGTGCAACACATTCACCCACCAAAATGCAACACGCGCGAGTGACTGTGGCTCATCTTCAATAATATATTTGCTTTCCACGTCTCTTCCAAAGAGTCAATCATTGCTTCCATCGCCTTCCTATTAATTAAACCATGATCAAACCCTAATATGATAGGGAAACAAAGATAGAGAAAATTAATAGTAAGTGTTATAAATTAGACAATGTTTGATGTATAAGAATACCCACATATAATCACTTCATGGGAAATAAAATCATAGGTGGACACTCCAATGATCTTATTTGATACTTAGTAAAAAGAAAGAGTATAAATATGATAGATAGTATTTAGTATATATGATTCGAAAGGAGAGATATAAAAAGTAATAATAAGTATCAATAATGTGTATGTAAATCAAGAATATATTTAATTCAATGATTTTTTTGGCTATACTTAAAGGTTAATCTTATGATTTTTTTGGCTAGCTATAAGTATATTTTACTTTTAGAAAGAAACATTGTTGCGTTGAAAATCATAAACTAGTGAGATTGATTAATCATAGCCGGGTGTAAATGAGTCCATATAGATGTAGATATGTAGGTGAGATGAATTTGCCCCACTCTACATTGATAAGAAAACGGAATTCCGTAAAATTTCTATAATTAAGTAAAAATAATTAAACAAATGTGAAATAAAAAAAATTATGCATGCTTCTTTAGTGCAATTATAAGAAATTAATAAAAGAAGTTGTAAAATTGATCTGATGATTAAAAAAATAAAAAAAAAATCATAAATTTGAATCTCTTCTAATAAAAGTTAACAAATTAATAAGTACTGATAAAAAAAATAAAAATAAGCAATCAGTAAAAGTATTAAATATTCATTTCTATTCTCTTTCTATTTTTCACTTACTAAATCAACCATGATAATGGTATTGCAGTTTGCTACTTTATCTTTCTAATTAAATTACTGGTTACTCTGGCACACTAAACTATGTTAGTGTAAGGGTGTTTCCTCTTCTCATTCATGTTAGGCAAAGTGCCTTATATAGACATTACAAAGATAAACCAGTTACTTGGTACAAGTAAGCCCATATATACAAGAGAACTAAGCCCAAGCTTCTCTTATCCTAACAAATCCTCCCTTACACTGAATTTTACAAACATACAAAGGAATTCAGTGTAACAAACAATCAAAACAACAAAAAAACAAGCTATACATCTTTAACATCACACATGCTCAACTCCTCCCTTAGTTTGCAAAAACTGTCAAGTTTCAAGGCTTTGGTCATTATGTCAGCCAGTTGCTCTTGAGTGCTGCAATGCTTCAGTTTTACAACTCCTTCTTTTGCAAGATCTCTTAAGAAGTGAAACCTTACATCGATATGCTTGCATCTCCCATGCATGACTGGGTTTTTAGACAACTTGACTGAAGAACTATTATCACACCAGATCACAACTCCACTGTCTTGAGGTTTGCCAAGTTGATCAAGGATTCTTTTGAGCCAAACAGCTTGACAAGCACACGATGCTGCTGCTACAAATTCTGCCTCAGTGGTGGATAAGGTCACAATGGCCTGCTTCTTAGATGACCAAGAGATTGGTCCAGATCCAAAGGTGAAAACATATCCAGAAGTGGATTTTCTGTCATCTAAATCACCTGCATAATCCGAGTCAGTCCACCCTTGCAAATTTACTCTTCCATTCTGTTTCTTGTACCACACTCCAAACTCCATAGTGCCCTTCAAATACCTCAAAACTCTTTTTGCTGCAGCTAAGTGAAGTTCAGTGGGTCTATCCATGTATCTTGCAATGAGACAAACAGAAAAAGTAAGATCAGGTCTTGTGGCCAAAAGATACATGAGGCTTCCAATCATTTGTCTATATTTAGTAGCATCTACTGATTTTCCTCCTTCATCTTTGGTTAACTTGTTGCCTGGTACCATAGGATTGCACACTGCATTACAATTCTCCATGCCAAATCTTGCCAATATGTCTTGAGCATATTTGTGTTGACAGATTAGAATGCCATCATCCACTTGCTTGACTTCTACTCCCAAGAAATATCTCATCCTTCCCAGATCAGTCATTGCAAAGTTGCTCCTCATAGATTTTCTGAATTCACAGAACATTCCCTCATCATTCCCAGTGTATATTAAGTCATCCACATACAGACTTATAATCAGAACCTTCCCTTTATTGTCTTGCTTAACAAACAGTGTGTGTTCATAGGGGCATTTTGTGAATCCTTCCTGCACAAAATATGACTCAATCTTGCTATACCAAGCTCTAGGAGCTTGTTTCAAACCATACAAAGCCTTCTTCAGCTTATACACACTGTTCTTTCCTTGCTTTTGATAGCCAAGAGGTTGTTCTACATACACATTTTCCACTAGCTCACCATGTAGAAAAGCACTTTTCACATCAAGTTGATACACATTCCAGCCATTGCTTGCAGCCAAAGCAAGTATAGTTCTGATTGTATCCCATCTAGCAACTGGTGCAAAAACCTCATTATAATCAATTCCATGCTGTTGACTATACCCCTTTGCAACTAATCTGGCTTTATACTTCTCTACCTTACCATCTTCATTGTATTTGGTTTTATAGATCCATTTCACCCCTATTTCTGCTCC
>NC_038243.2:7932212-8023615 GCF_000004515.6 Glycine max | reverse complement strand
ACCTAACTGCTTCTCCTGATACCAATTGTTAGTGTAAGGGTGTTTCCTCTTCTCATTCATGTTAGGCAAAGTGCCTTATATAGACATTACAAAGATAAACCAGTTACTTGGTACAAGTAAGCCCATATATACAAGAGAACTAAGCCCAAGCTTCTCTTATCCTAACAAACTATCTCAAATGTGGTCAACCCATGCGTATGCACTATTTAAACTGGTACAGTGTGTGGTTCCTTAAATGTATTTCAGTTTAGTACCTTTCAAAAGTTACTAGCTAATCTGCTGCACTATTTTGTTGGATAAGCTTGTTTATAAGAAAATAAATAAAAACATAAAATGATTTTTTTTTAAAATTGAAATTAGTTTACGATGTACTATAAATTAAAATAAGTTGTTTTTGGAGAAGCTAACAAAAAGGTGTATAGGTGTATGTGATTTAGCTTCTTCAAAATTTTTATTTAAACTTATATATACATACATACATAAGTTAATTTTAATTTATAAGATAAATTTATTTTATTTTTATTTTTATAAATATTAATAGAAAAAATTATCCAAACTGAATTTATGACACTAGCTTTACTATCTAAAATGTGATGACCCACTCGAAGTGGTTATGATGGGAGGCGATCTATTTTTTTGGTTTTATTTTTTATTTACAAAATATATTTTTTTAGAAATAAGTTTTTGTTGTATATGACTAAACTACAAAAATATATTTATGCTGGATGTGGAGGCTAGGAAATATACAATAGAATCAAGTTTTCTTTTTTGTATGGAGACTAAATACACAATGAAAATTAATTTTCGCTGGTTTTTATTGTGTATTTAATTAATTTACATAACAAAAATGTATTATATATTGCATGACGTTCCTATGTCAATTAACTATACAATAAAACTAATTTTGGTTGCGAATTTGATCTTCATTCAAAAAGGAAAATTATTTTTATTGTATATTTCATATATATAGGGGCGACTCAAGGACTTGAAAGACCTAAAACAAATTTAAGAATGAGGTCTTTTATTTACTCATAAAATAGTTTATTAAAATTATCATTATTTTATTTAAGATTAATTTTTCAGACTTTTTGTGATGCAAAATTATCGATTAAATTGTCATAATTAATTTCATTTAACATTTCTTTTTCAATAGACAATAAAGAGAAAAACTTTTAGATTTTTTTAGCTATTAATTATTAAATCTTTTTTTTAAATAAAATTATGATATTGGTAAAGAGTTGTTACTCATTAATTGTTACTTACGATACCAATAAAAAAAATTAACAGATACTTATAATATTTTAATTAAAATTCATTTTCAAATATAATTTTACAATAATTTTTTTGAGGTATATTAGTACTAAAAAAAATTTGAGACCTAAAACTCTTGCTTGGACTACTTGGACCTTAAGCCGGTCCTGCATATATATATATATATATTCACACACATATATAATAAAATATTTTTTTAATATTTAGTTTATTCTTTTATTCCTATCTATTGGTTATTTTTATTATAATTTAATAACTTTTTCATGAGTTAAATAACTTGTGAATAAAATATTGATTAATTTAATTAATTTTGATGTTTAAGTTTTAGTGGCTTTAAATAACTTCAATAGTTGAATAACTTGATATAGTCTAGTTTGAAATAAATAGGTTTTAAAGGATTTCTTTCTTTTTATTTATTTATATTATAAGCATGATTAAAACTCTTTTCATAGAATATTGGTTTGTCTCGAAAGAGGTGATGGTTATATTTTAGCGAACAGGCATGTGAATCAAGTGCTTTGTATCAGGAAAATTCCGTAGTCTGACTGGTTGTCTTTTGGGTTAGAATACTCCAAAATCCAAATAGTCTTTCTAATAAATTTTATTTTGCTTATAAAAAAGTATAAGTATTTAAAATACAATGATAAATACTAAATTGATAATCATATACAAGTATAGCCCGGGAATAGTTTTTTTATTATGAAAAAACATAATTATGAATACGGGTAATTACAATATCTTACTCAAATGTACAAAAATGTCATCCATGACACCTAGGTCGAGAATATTTTACTGAGACATTACCGTGACAGACAGTACATGTTTATGTTTGAAGAAGTAAGTTTGGAGAAAAAGATGTGATTGAGAGCAACAACCCCTTTGTCTACAAACTTTGAATGTAGAAGAATATATTTAGTGACCATATATATACTACTCCAAGAAAATAATACCTTCCCCAGGCACACATTAGTTTCCGTTGGGTGATGCAAGTGGGACAAATTAAATCGTGCTGGCAACCTTGACCTTCATACATTACACTATCAAATACACATAAAGCAAAGTTAGTTTAATTTTCTATTGTTTTTTATTTTTTAGATTTATGCTATTTGTGCAAAAAAAGATTTTAAAAACAATTTATTATATATTATATATACTTCTCTTATAATATAATAACTAAAATAAAAGAGAACCATATAACATATAGAATAGTTATTACAAAATCAATTTCATTGAAAATTAATTTTGATTTTCGTAAAAACAATTCCTTGTTTATCATTCTTTTGACTGTTTTTATTTTAATGAGGAAATGAAATTGATGATTTTGATAACGCCTCATTTAATTTCCTTGTAGTTCTTTCATTTGGGGCTTAGGCCCGCTGAATAAAAAAAAATTGATGTTTTTGGTAAAACTATCATTTGCCAATTTTTTTTTGTTAATTATAATTTTGGGATTCATTTCGAATTATTATTCAAAAGAAAATAAGTCATAACATTTATTACGATATTTGAATTAAAAATCGTAGTTAATGTTATGATTTTTATTTATTTTTTAATTGAAGTCATAAAATATTTCATGATTTCAATTAATTTTTTTTTAATTTAAGACTTTAAAGTCGTAGGATCAAATCTTTTTTTTATGACTTTAAAGTCATTAAAGTTTTTTTAAATTGTTTTTATAAAATTCATAAATTCATTTATCAATTCTATTTTTTTGTATTTTTTTTAAAAAAATTGTAAATAATTATTTAATTTAATAAAAAATTTATTTTTAATTTTTTTAGTTTTATTTAATATTTTGTATATATTTTTTATATGGTTTTATTAATATTTTCTATATTTTTTATTTTTTATATTATTTTATTTAATATTTAATATTTTTTATATGGTTTTATTTAATATTTTCCTAATTTTTGGTATATTATTTTATTTAATATATTTTATATATTCTTTTATTTAATATATTTTCTATATTTAATATTTTTTCACAACTAGAAAATATAGATTTAACATCGCTAGCTTAACATCAGTTTTCGATAAAATCGATCTTAGCATAAACGTAGTGGCATAATTATAAATTATGTGTGTTTGTTAACATCGGAGGGTTTTTAAAAAATCGATGTTAACGAGCTGACGTTAACATCATTTTTTTTAAAAAAAAAACGATGTTAACATGACATCATTAACATCAGTTTCTTAAAAAAATTCATATTACGAAATGATAAGTTAGCATCGATTTTTTTTCGGAAAATCGATGTTAACGTTAACATCACTTGGATAACATCAGTTTTTTTTATGGAAAACCAATGTTGAACCTACATTTTAAAAAATAAGAATACGAGTCCTATTTTTCTCACGCTCTCTTCTTCTCTATTCGAGTTCCGTGTTGGCCTTTACACTTCACGACTCTGTCTCTCTCTCACCAAATATCGCAACCATCACACCTTGCACTCCATCACCGTGACACTTCGCGACTTGTTCTGCCACCGTGACACCTCGCGCTCCGTTGGGTAGGTTTTATTCTTTTACTTGTTGGTCGTAAATGTTTGTGTTTGGCTAACCTCGCATTTGTTTATGAGTTAATGTTGTTAAATGGAAGTGTCATGGCCTCGATTATGGTAGTGATGTAGGTCGCAATGGCATGTTCTTGGCCCTCCACCATCTGTCATTGATAATAACATTGGTATGACGAGTCCATTGCAATGTTTATGTGCTGGCCACTACCTGGTTCTATTGTAGTTAACCAGGTTAATGTGCTAGAGTTGTTGTAGTAGCAATGTTTTTGTGCTGCCTACTACCTAGTTCTGCTTTTGATCAAAAACTATGTTATATGATGATAAGTTTGACAAATCTTCAACTGCTATGCTTTAATATAATAGAGATTATCTATGTTAATCTATCTATTTTTATGCCATCTGACATTGGTTTTTGTATTGTTGAATTTGATAAGGTCATAACCAACTCTAACATTTAGGTCTTTTGGGGCCTACATTTATGTTATTGCATCTCAAGTCTGAAAGTAAATGATGTGGTGAACTAAACATAAACTTTAATTATGTATTTTCTAAAATTTGTTTTTGTTTTGAAACTTTGCAGGTCAACTTGTACTCCTTATTGGATTGGGCTATCTTTTCCAAGTCTTCCGTATCTATCTCAAACTTAGGTACAATGTCCAACTCTTGCATTGGCAGGTTGAATTTCATGTCATTGAATCAACTTCCCTTAATTTCATACAACTTGATATTTTCCTAACTATACTATCCAATTAAATAAAAAAATAAAATGAAGCATAACTAACCTTAGCATTTGTTCCAATTTGTAGTGGCATAACTTTTTTGGCTTGACCTTGAAATGCTGAAATTCATCGCTTCTAAGTGTCAAAGTTTGTACCTCTGCCACAGGCCATTCAAGTAAGTTGCTACCAATTTTCTTATCAAGTGTCATTGTTCTTGGAATACTCTGTACAATTAATGTTATTGTTAGCTTATATAGCTTATTGTTAGCTAATCTCTTTGGGTTGGGTTCTTTTTTACGTGTTGGGAAGGACAACAAAAGTAACAAATGATTTATGAATGTCATGGATTAATTGGATTGGTGATTTGTTTATATATATGTTTTTTTTTTCAAATAGAAGTTGTTTAAGTTGTGTTCCGTGAGTTGGTTGCTCCCACTCCAACCTAGCTTCACATTAGTTTGTTGCTACAAATCTTGGTAAGTTAGTCAATTGACTTTTTTTATTAATTGTTGACTTTGATTAATGAGTATTGATTTATATTCAATTTATGTCTTGTGATTAATATAGTTTTCATACATTGCTTAATTAATGTTGTTTTTTTTTACAGGCACATGACTACATCACCCAGCTTACCTCCTCCCCCTGAGTCAGCATGATGTGCCATTATTTTCTCTTATTTCTTAAACTTTTTTGCACCATTTTAATTACTGATTAGTCTTAATTGTCAAATTAATTAGGCAGTTTTATTATTTGGGTTCATTCAACTAATTTGATGTTTTTAATCTAATTTCAAGAATTAATGAAGCATTGAGCTTAATCCGAATTTTGGTCGTTGACTTAAAGAGGGAAAATAAAGCAATGTTTATCTTAGTTAATTTCTAATTAGGAGATTGCAATTTTATTTTATGTTGTTCAGTGTTTATTTCATTTTGGGCCAGAATAATGTAATAGGGCTCAGTGACTTTGAGTGACCCTTATAAATAGCAGCATTGGGATTCGTGTAAAGGGGATTTTATTATTCAAAACATAGGGTTTTAGGATTTTACTTTTTTAGCTTTGGATTACTGTTCACGTTAAGGCATTTTTGCATTTTTCTACTTTCAATTGCAATTTCGTTTTTTTTTCTGTTATTTCTTCTGCTTTCATTTACGTTTTATGCTTTTAGTTTCATTTACATTTTCTGCTTTTGTTGAAGTTATGGAAGGCTAAATTTCTGATGTTGTTTCTTTCTGAGGACGAAGCTAAACTCTCTTCGAGGTTCTGTTTATAATGTAGCTTCCTGGCAGTTTTCCATTCACCAATTAACCCACATTCGTTACTGTTAATCTATGCACGCTTCGTGTTCAATTAATTGTCTCTGTGCTTAACTTACGTTCGTGCTTAATGAACAAGGGGTTAATTGGTATATGTGTTGTTTTATCACATATTGATAACCCTAAATTGATTTTCGCTTAGTAAATTAAAATAGGGTTGGATTAAGTGGTCAACTGTTAGGGACAAATTCTTCATAACCTTGGACAAGAGAATGACTTCTGAATTAGAGGAAACAACACGTTTTTAATACTATTAATTTCGTATTATAGTTCGCTTGTTCTTTAATTCACAAAACAAACAACCCCCCCCCAATTGTTTCTGTTATTACGAAGCATATTATGAACATTTGGTTAGTCATTGCTCGTTGGGAAACGACCTAGGATCACTTCCTAGTTACTACATTCTAATGTTTATTTGATTTGAGTACGACCTCAATCACAACAACACCTTATTCACCGTCTTCGTCGAAGAATACTAGAAAAGCAACACGACTCAGATCGTTGGCTACTATTTAGGTATTTCAATTAAATGCTGAATGTTGTTGTAATATGTTGTACTAAAAATCTTAATTTGTAATTTACTAACTACAAAATGTATTTATTCTATCACAAGCTGAATTTGATATCCCTGAATTATCTGATTTGATAACAAAGAAAAAAAATTCTTCAGACCGTAGGAGAGCAGTGGAAGCAGTTTAAATTAGATTTGACCTCCAAATGGGCCCTGGCATACGGCTAGGAGGGCGAGGATGACAAAGTTTGCGAAATGTACAAATAAGCAAAGAGAAGCGGACCCAATTTTGTCAAAGTCGTAGTGATCCTTCATTGGAGGTTAGTTGATTTTCAATGTTTTTAAATCTTCATATTTACGTATTATTATCAACTAGACCAGCTACTGTTATGTGTTATTGTCACAGGATGTTTGAAAAAAGGCGTAGGTCATTTAGAAACAAAACATTGCCCTTCACGTGTTGTCTCGTGGGGGATATGATTTTCTAGGAAAAAAAATAGATGAAGAAAAAGCAAAAGAAACGATTGGAGGAAGTAGCCTAATCTGGGAGCACTGACATAGTCGTTGATCCTCCATCTCCCATCAGGCGATACATGAAGTGGAAGATGGCCTGCACGAAGAAAATTGGTCAAATGACATTTGAAGCTACAAAGGAAATTGCAAACATGATTGTAAGTTACTTTCATTTGTCGCCCATGGACGTCAAGATGTACTGACTACTGTCATTGGACAACCAGAGCACTCTGGTCGTGTCCGTGTTGTTGGAGTCGGTGTGACGATCAAACACTACTTTGGACCGGCTTCAAGGGGCTCCCACACCTCTTCCTTCATGGTTGTTGAAGACCTAGAGTAGCTGACACAAAAGATCAAAGACTAGCTGGAGGAGTCGATCACACAAAAAGTGACTCAACAATTAATGATATTTTCCAACTAGATGCAGTCCCAGATGCAGTCACAAATGCAATCATAGGGACTCGCACTCCCTCTTGAGGTTGAGGTTGGTCTTTTTGCTACTCTTATCAGCACAAAGGAAAGTTGCGTTGATCATTTGGGGCAGGACCCAGAAACAAGAGACTTAAACAAATGTGGCTTGTATGTTGATGACAATCCTCCCCAACTAGTTACTGTTAAAAGAGTTTATGAGGGGTCCACAACTGTACGCAACATTCCTTTGGGCAATGATCAACTCAAGGTTGGTGTTGAGGAAGTCTGAGATGTTGATGCTCACATTCTTGTACCCACTCAAGAGGTTTAGTTAGTGGGGCAGACATTTAACACCTTTCTTGCTTGGCTGACACATCTTGTTAAACCTTTTTCAGAATATGTATTTCATTTTGTTTTTCTAATAATTATTAATAAATGATTTGTTTCAAATCAAGTTTTAACTGTCATTCGCTTAATTTTTATTAACTGTGTAGGATAAGAAAATAGTTGAGGGACCGATGAAACCTGTAGATATGCCAGATCTTGACGTCGATTTGATGTACCTGATGACATTGATCATTCTGCAACTTTTCTTGAGGCCGTTGCAGATGTCGTGGGATGCTAGCGTGTTTGGGGTGTATAATGATAACTTCCCATTGTACATAAAGCATGAAGATCTTTCTAAAATAGCTTACAGTGGCCAATGTTTGAGCATCTTTGTTATACAATTGTGAATTCTGTAAGTCACTTTACATTATTGTAAATTACCTATCTGATTGTTTTATATTCATGCATAATGTACTATATTTTTAACAACAATAGGCATATGACTGAGACAAACATGAGAGCGGAGAATGCTTATGTGTATGGATTCCTTGAGCCACAGTATATACAAAGATCTAGACAATCACAATTTGAATCAGAAGATTATATTAAGAAATGGATGTACAATTTACAAAGAGACGTGTACCTAGAAGCCTACTTGAATGGATAAGTTAAACTAAACAAATCAATTTAAATCATGTATGTTTTATAATAACTTAATGTTCTCAAATGCAGTGCACATTGGCAAATGGTTGTCATTTTGCCTAAGGACAATGTTGTCATCTTGTTTTGTTCCTTGCACAATAGCCCCGACAATTACTTGAAAAGAATTATTAACAAATCAGTTATATTTTGTAGTACATATACTTTATGATTACAATTTGACTTCAATATTTTTATTGTATAATACAGATGCATGTTTCTCTTAATTAGTGCTTTGAAAGGATTCAACACAGTGAAGGAAATAAATCCACGACTGCTACTAGATGGATTGTAGTTAAAATAAGTTATTTAAATAATGTTTCATGTCTTAAAAATTAAATTTTAGTACGCTTTAGTTAACTTTGAATATCTAAATATCTTATTCAATTTAGTGTAATAAGCAAAGAGGAAATAATGGGTGTGAGTACTACGTAATGTATTGGATGTCAACAATAGTCCTAGGAGGTTTCAAGGATAATTGGGAAATGATAATTATTTACTTCACAACTAATTTAATTTCTTATTCTTGTTATTATTTAGACTCATTTATTAACTTATGTGTTTGATTATATCATGTAGTATGTTATTGATCAAAGACCATTGGAACCATAGGTAATGAAGACAATTCGCATTTAGTAGGCAAGATATTGTTTAAGTGATTTTAGGATTGTAGAGTAGTTATTGTGTTAATTTATAGTAGGTTACAAATGATTTTATGTATTGACTTTCATTTTTCTTATAATTCATTGTAAATATTTAATTATATATAATGGACGAAATTTGAACCGATTGATTAAAACTATCTGGTTTGTTACTGCTTTTTAATTTACAGGTTAATTGGGATACAAAAAATAATATTGGTTTTCTAAACAATTGATGTTGTTTTTGAATGACAACATCGGTTTTTCAAAAGCAACATCAATTATTTCTGAAAATTGATGTCATTCAAAAACAACATTGGTTGTTTGAAAAACTGATGTTGTTGACTTACAACATCAATTTTTTTATAAAAACCGATGTGCACTTCTTAATATTTTATTTTTTTGTTGTTTTTTAATGATACGGCATTGGTTTTATACAAAATTGATGTCATGTAATTTACTTAACATAGGTTTAAACCGATGAACCGATGTTAACGTTAAAACTTTTAACGTCAGTAGTTTCACCATCGGTTAATAATTAATGTTGAAAGTCCTTAATAACCGATGTTAAAAGTCTATTTTCTAGTAGTGTTTATTTTTTTATTAACATTAAAGATAAATATTTATTTTTTAAATTAAAAAAAAAAACAAAAGACATAAATTTAAATGAAAAATATTAAAATGTGTTGTTACTAATATTAATTTATTATGTGTTCATCATATTTATTGCTCGGAATCACAATTTTTTAAGATCCTAAATTTAAAAAAAATAACTAAAATCTTAAAATCTTAAAATATTTTATAACTTTAGTTAAAGAAAAAAAAATTAACATCGGATGTGACTTTTAGTTTAGAAATATAACAAATGTTACTATCTAGTCTCTTTTGAGTAATCATTTAAAAATAACCCTCAAATGGTAATTAGAAAAAAAAAAAACCCAAATGATAGTTTCCCGATGCTTTTGATAACGCCAAAAAGAGGGATATATTGTTATTGTCATCAAAGAGAAACCATGAACATGGAGAATCATAATTATGGAAAGCCTCCCACAAAGAGACAAATTGAGATTTGAGTATGTCTTCAAACTACCAAATAAGCCTCCCTCAGTTGGCCAAGATTCAAAGAAGATATAGGGGTATGTTCAACACACCAAAAGTGAAAACTATACATTATTCAAATTGGAAACGCAAGTGAGTATTAATTTGGTGGGCATCTTCAATAATATATTGATTTTTCACATCCTTTCCACAGCCTCAATCATTCATCGTGTTCCAATCAAACAAATGGACCAACAGAAGTGTAAATTGGAGATATTAAATGTATTACATATGATTAAAGTTGGCTCCAGCATTAAGTGACATGTAAGCCGAATTACTGACATGACATTCAAAGAATAAATGGTTTTCTTAATATATAATTAACAATTATGAAGTGGATGAATAAATAATTTGTTTTAGCTTAACCTAAAACACATTAGCTAAATATTATTAATGCATGATTAAATAGTTTCTAAGAGTGTGAGGAATTTTGAGTAAAAAATCTATAAATGAAGAAAGTGTAAAAAATTCTATACTATAATTTAATTATAAGTAGTATGATAATTTTAATGATTTTTACAATAACCATATTAAAAGTAATATTAATAGTCACTTTTGATTAGTTAACCATATAAAAAGATTTTGCTGACAACGCACATAATCTTTAAACTCAAGAATTTACATAAAACTTTTTATGCCTGAAAGCACATAATCTTTTGATGCCAAATGTTTTGTTATCGGATGCTATGGGATTAGTTCCCAACACCGTTGCAGTTCCTGTTTGTTTGTTTTATTTTTTTTTCCCTAATAAAAAAATACTGGAATCGATCAATTTTACAATAACTATTTTAAAAACCAAGCCTACATTAATTTATAATTAATTAAGAGTAGAAAATATTTATACTAATTAATAATAGATGAGAATTACACCCACAAAATTATTTTTGAGATATTATGATATCAGTAAAAAATATTTATTGATGTTTTTTATTAAATTTTCCAGCAAATTAACCTAACTAATCATTTTAAATGAGTTTTTTTTTTCATTTTAATCATTTTTTATCTATAAAACTTAAATTTTATATTTTATTTAAGAAATTTAAATCTAATAGCACTCGAACCAACCATACTGATCAACCCGTGTTAGTATATACCTATAGTTACTGAATATTTACGTAATGCTAAATCACTATAACTTATAACTTTGATATGTTATTTTCCCAATAACTTATATTTTATTTATGTGAGTTGTGTTATAGTTTTTCAAATGTCAAGAATTCATTAATAAAGAGATGTATAAAGAATTGGGAAAAATCCTTCCAAGCTAAATGCATATTCATTAATATGCAAGGTAAATAATTAATATTCATTAGTATGTTTTTTTATTGATTAACTAAAAACAAATGACAGAATATAAATATTTTTTTATGCAGGGAAAAAAGATGTCGCTGAAATACAATCATTATTTGGCTTCCTAACTAAGGGAGATCTGAGGATGATAAAATAATAAACATGTATAATTACTATTGAACTCATTTTTTATTCCCGGAAGGAGGGGATGAAAATTTTTATTACCATGTGATAACAATTCATCTTGTGAGTAAAAACTTAGATATATCCTCCCATTATCCACTACCTTACTACTCTCTAATTCACGTTACCCACCAATTTCATCATCTGCATGTTACACACGTACTTAATTACTATGTAAAAATAGCTAGTGTGCAAACATATATTCATGCAAACAAATTCTTTTTTTTTTAATTCACCAATTAAACTTTTGGTAAGGAATTTTTCATTTTTCCTTTCTAAAATCAAACAATTTAGTTTTACAATTTTGTTATATGAAATTTTCTACTTTTAATTCTCAATCAGTGCCACCCTTATATCGTACATGAAATGGTATTTTTTTTTTTTAATGGTGATTCTCAACGAAAAATTAATAATATATTTAACACAATAAGAATATCTTAGTAATAATTATAATATATATTCCTTATAAAAAAATAATATGAATCAAACACATGTTAAATTATTCTAAAAATAAACCATTAAAAAAAGCATCCTCTTTATTTTTATGATCTTTAATTACACAACTCCTAAACTTTATGTATAATTTTGCCGCACCCCTGCATTGCGCGTAAATTTGAAGTTGGAAATGTCCAAATGTCGCCCATTAATGGAATTGTGTGGAGAAGATAGAAAACATACTTTTCCGTAAGAAAATTTCTTATTTGTCAATATCAATACAAAATAAAACACGTAAGTAACAGACATTTTCCCCTTAAAATCGTAGAAAATGAGCACGGAGAATAAAATAAGCAATTAACGGTGCACATATCCATGGCCAAGTAGATTGCACGATCCAATATATGGAATGATGACATAGAAAGTAAGATTTCGCTCCCATTAACTAGAAACACAGACTGCATTCTGATCCATAAACATGAATTAAGTCTCCTAGCTTACACCGATGCAACTAATTGGAAGAAAAAAGTGTTTTTTTAATAATATATAGAAAAGACAATTTATAAGATAGTGAATCTGCGTTTGCATATGTGTATATTATTGTATCTTCATCAATTTATGATAGAGTGTTTTTTCCCGAAAGAATTTGTTGAAAACTTCAAATTGATAGTTAGCTTTATATGTGATATACCTCTATTTATTATCGAGAAAGCTCTCGTGCGCCCATGCAAAACCGGCCTTTAATTTGGTGGGCAGGCACACACTCACACACAGCCTTTTGTGACTTTGACTCTTTGCGGTACCTAAAGGTCAAAATTAAATACAAGTTTGCCTCATATTGTAGACGAAGACTAGGGTGCGAAGGTGAAACTCCTTTCGCACTCAAAGTAAGTTTTTAAAAAATGTTATAATCAACTGCGTCCATCCGATTTAAAAATAAAAAAATGAAACGGTTTGGATTTTTTCAGGGCAATCGATTGTAACAGGAGATTTCGGTCCTCTCTTATTTCTAGATGCAGCGGCGACTTCTTGTTCCATTTTTGTACATCGGCGTGACTAACGGCGACATATGTTGCAATGAAGCCCAGAAAGCCCGACTTGGAGGAGCTCCCGGGGCAAATCCGCAACTAACGTTAACCCTTTCCTCCTACCACGTGAATAACCTCGAGAAGGGTATGCGTTAATCGATTGTAGTTCTCGTTTTTAAGGTTGAATCTCTCCTTAGGCTTATGTTTTGGTTTTTACATTAGTTTTAGTTTGTTCAGACTTGGTTCGCGACGCAAATGGCAAGCGGCTCAGGGTTAAGGCACCTGTGAGGATTTATCTAATCTGCAATCCTTCTAGACGTTTGGTGACTCATGTAATCTACACATCACTACCAAGAAGTCCCTTTGTGGTGAAGGTATTTCCACTCTTTTGTCACTTTTTATTATTACGGTTGTAGTTTGGTTCAATTGTCCATTTTATTGTTTGCTTGTTATATTGCTCTTTTGATTGATGTTCGTTTTGCAATTTGGTTTGCCTCAGTGTTCTTCTATGTTGCTATGTTATGTGTTGTAGTTTTGAACATGCATGCCCTTTGTATAAGGAGTAGTTTTGCAATATATCTCTTACTTTGCAAGTTCTGGATTGTGGTAAATGGGAGATTTGGATGAAGACTTTTGAAGGAAAAAGGAAGATTAAGTTAGTTATATCATGTTTATAAATATCAATATGGGATGATCGGGAGGTTTCATTGGTAAACTATTTCTTTGGAGGCTCGACACTCTAAGTGTGTGTCCGTTGAAGAGTTAAAGAATAAGATTGCAACTTATAGGTAGTGGGTTCGTTAAGGAAAACCACAGGAGCCGTAGTGCAAGCGAGTCTTCACAGGGCAATCGTGTATGGACCCGAACCTGGGTGATCTATCATTCTAAAAAAAGTTCGAATTGTGAGATAAAAAGGTGTTTTTGTTTCAAGTTTCATTCTTTTAGTAGCAGTGCGGGGAAAATCATTTGAGTTTTATGTATAATTTTCTTAATTAATGTTTATTGAATGATATTTGGTACTTAAGTCTGAATGTTCTTAAACAAATTGTGATGTAAATAAGTGTCCCATGCACGTGGATTGTTGGATTGGCTCCTCTATGATTTGTTATCATGTGATTGATTGTATGTTACTTGTGAGCATGATCATTCTTGTAGCCTGAAACATCGTAAGACTATTGTTGTGGCTAAAAGCTTGAAAAAGATTGTGCTTTCTTGTCTTACCCAAGTGTTCTTAATTGTGTATATGTGTGTTGTTCATACGTTTTGTATGGAAAAGCAATAGTTGTGTTACTTAGGTTGTTGATTTTATTTTTTAAGTATTTTGTTCAATGAATGATATTAAGTCTTTGTGTTGATGAAAGTGTTTGTTTTTCAATACCAACACATGGGACAAATTTCAACTTAGTGTGCACAAGAGAGTGATTGACCTCTATAGTTAAGTTTTACCATTTCGTCATCATCATCATTTTCATACACTTCAGTAACATCATTGTCACCATCACCATTGACGAAGCTACAAAATTTGTCACTACTTTCCATCTCTAACATTATATCATCCAACTCCTACACCCATCAAAATGAATTTCGTTGTCAAATTATTACTTCTTTATCTCATATATTATTTACTATATATCTCTTCAAGTTATGTATATTTTTTTAGCAAATATCAATTAATCACTTGTATTGATTCTACAAGGGTAGTGATCACATAACTATGACCAATTGAATTAGATTGAAATTGTCAAACATGTCAACCTTGTGATAAAATGGAGAAAGGATTGCATCCTACTTACCATAATCAGTCAGGCCATGTTCACAAATAAATTTTAAGACATGATGGTTCAACTACACTTGACAATGAAGTTACACTGACATTGACTGTACTAGGAACCTGGAACACACAAGCACAATATGCAAACATGCTAATCTATAAATGAAATATGTAAATTTTTTTATAAAGGCATTAAAATTTCTACAACTACAATAAATTGAAAAGTGATTTAGCTTCTTGCGGATGCATTTGCTATACATAGTCACTTTTTTTTGGGGGGGAGGGGGGGATGGTAAAAATTAACTAAATTTTGACATTTGAAGGGATTATGTATACCCAAACCATAAGTTTCAAGATTATATTGATTTCCTATAATTATTAATCTAGAAAACCTTTAAGAATTACATATTGTAGTTGGACAAATAAGTTATTTCTGGATAAAGATGTCCAAGTGTAATTCCCTTCTAAAAAATAACTATGGGATAAAAATAGAAAACAAAAACACAAAATCACTATCACATAACAAACAAACACTCTTTGTTATGAGCAAATAGTATTCGTATTTTTGAGGTTTTTTTTTCAAATTTAAAAACATTATACTTGCGCTCATTTATATGTTATTATACCGACACCCATTATAAAAAAATATTGTTCAAATATTAAATAAGGAAGAGTGTTAGGTGTAAGTTGAAAAAATCTGAAGAATTTTAATGTAAGTTGCTTAAAATTAATTTTGTATAATATTATTCGTCATAAAATTAATATATGAAAATGGAATCCAATTTATTTTTTGAATATTCAATCAAATCTTAAAAAAGAAAGAGATATATATATGTACTAGATAGCTAGTAATTTGTTCTCTTGTCAAATGCAAAACAAAAACATATATTATAATGACGTTAACTTCTAGAGTCTAAACACAATATACAAAATATCTCTGTCTTATGTTATTGCATTCCATTAATTCCATTCTGTTTGAGTGCAAACGTCAGCTAATGACATTGGTTAGGGTCGAGTGAGTGTTTGTGTCATGTTTAAAATTTGAAGGATAAGCAGTGCTCCACTCAAAATATTTCGCTGGTCTCACAAAATTATATTATTTTTTGCTCCCACATAAAAGCTACGTACTCACTCGCGCGTCCAAGGCAGCAAAACATTTCTCTAAAAACCATCAATTAAGACTTGAGAGTGCATATGTAGTCTAATTAATCCTCAATCTGAAAGCAGATCATGATACGCCAATACTTCAAACACTAATAAAAAAAAAACAAGTATCATAGTTTGCATTGAAAAAAAAAACATTGGGGTTAATTGCTCTTTTGACAAAAAATTCTAGGGGGGCCTTTATTTGTTTTCTACTTTGGATGGGAACGACACCTTATTCAGCAGTGATTTTCAACTAAGTTCTTCAAAACACACGTATGACCACCAACACCAAAAAATCATCAAAATAAGGGGGAAAAGTGAACGATTACCCACCTTTATAATTATAAACATTTTGACTTGTGTACGTATTTAAGATATATAAAATAAAACAAAACAGAAAGTTGGAAACATTTTGGCAAGTAATGACATTTTGCTTTCAACAATGGCTTTTCCAACTTATATAATTTGTTTAGAAGCCAAACAGCATGGCCACATGGAAAATATATACAAGCAAAAATGTAGTAATGATTAATAAGGAACACGAAAAAAAGAATTAATTAAATATGGATTAATTAAGAGCAGAAATTAAAAGTTTATATATATGATTAATTAGGGGTGTATTTCTTTTTAGGGGCATATTGTTTTTTTTAAAATATTATAAAAATGATAGTTAATATGCAGTTACAAAATATGAGAACAACATTTAAGTTCACCAGAGTTATAATTCCATTCACCAGATCGACTACCAGAGTTACAATAAAAATATATATTCATTCTTGATTTCACATAAATCATAATTTTGATTCATGAGTTAATTTCAAAAAATAAATATAAGAAATTAAATAATCTTTCGAGTGACAATATAAAATAATTTGATACTATCAACTAATAAAAAATTATTATTTATATAACTCTTATAATAGTTTATAAAAATTAATAAACTTATCCTATATAATAATTAAGGATTGGATAATAATAAAATTATTTTCAATGGCCACTATTGACCGTGTTACAGTTTAATGCACCCCGGCCAGCTCCGTTTACTTATGCAAACAAACAATAATGCATTTACTTTATTCTATTACATCTTCTTATAATCAAGTGATGAGACTATTCATTTTTTATCGATACATCCATCGAACTTACTTTATTGACTTCAATATGAAACAAGTTTATTTCAATATTTCATTCACCACTTAAAACTCAAGTTTGTACTCAATGAGCGAGGTTGTGGATTTATCAATTTTTTTTTTAAAAGAGCTTCTCATTTTTAAAGTAGATATTTCTTTTTAAGAATTAGATATTTCGAAAAGGCTAGCTATTGTGAGTTGTGACTCATGTAATTGTGGTTTCTTGAATTATTTGTTGGGTAGTTAGGGCTTTTGTCAAAGGTAAGTTTTGAAATTGGATAGGTCTCGGTCTTTACACAACTTCTCGTTAATTAGATCCAAATTACTTCTTTTATAATACTGTTTTGGGGATCTTTCTGAAGTTTTGGAAATGTATAACACCTCTTAAGTATTTGTTAGTGACTGTTGTTGGATAAATTACCAACTTAACAGGATGTGTAAAAAATCTGAACTGAATCAAACTGTTTTTAAAATCAAAATGAACATAATCAGAAAACCAACCGTTTTTAGAAAAATTGAACCATAGATGAGTGTAAAAAGGAAATTTAGACCGAACCAAAAGAAATCTGATTCTTTTTTAGGGAAAAAAACCCGAACTTATTGCATACGTACTAATAATTTTATGAAAATGGTTTGATTTGAACTGAATCATAAATTCTGTTCGGTATTTTGAGGAAATTGAAACATACATATAGGTGTGAAAAAGAAAACCAAACTAAATCAAACCGTATCGCAAAAATTAAAATCTGATATGTTTTGAGAAAAAGCCGAAGTAAACCCCGTTTTTATAAAATGGTTTGGCTTAGTTTAGTTTTTTAAAAAATTCTATCTATTCACAGCCCTACAAATGAGAGACATATATTATTCAGGAGGAAATATTATCCTTAACATGCTTGAAACTAATATTGCTTTTTGTAACCTGGCGAGTGAGGATTTCAAATCATATGTTATATAATGTTTTTGTTTCTCAAAATGTTTAGAGTGTGTTTTATGCTTGGATAGCTGGATTGTCCTAGATGTTGTTCTCCCTTCCATCGGTTCAGCACATTATTATTATTATATACAACAAAGAGGGTTGATGAGCTAAAAAAAGGTTGAAAAGATATTAATGGATGTCTCTTTGGCATAGGGATGATAAAATGGACTGGTCCGGTCTGTTTTGGCCCTCCCCGTTATTGGTCCCCCAAAAAAGGATGAAACTGGTGCGCTCAGACTTAACGAGCTCTATAATGCCTGAAGTTGGACTCATGGACTGACCCGTTTTTATAAAAATAAAAACTTAAAAAATAATTGACAATATAAAATATTTAAAATAATAAATTAGTCTTAAAATTTTAAATCACACAAAGTATTTAAACCACACAAAATACTAATAGTCTTCAATAATAAGTCTACCAAGTAGTTAAATCACAATACAAAGTCATAAACTCTAAAATTAATCGTAAAATCTTAAACAATACAAAGTAATTAAACATAAATCAAACTAAAAGATCCTTCCTATCTTTTTATTTTTTTAGTAAACTCATATATTAATATAATTATTATACATTAATATTGCGGGCTAGTGGACTAACTCATCCCATCCCACCTCTGACTAGGTAGACTGGCATGTTAGGCGGAAAGAGTCACGACAGGTTGGTGGGCCACGATCTCCACTTCACTCTGCCAAATTGATAGCAAACTAATGGATCAACCCGCTTGAAGCGACTCGTTTTGGCATGTTGTGGTAACATAATTTTTTAGAACCATTCTTTTGACATTTTACGATTGATGTATCCAATCAAATTCCTTTTCTTAGTCTGGTTCAGAGTTATGTTTGGATGAAGAATTTCCAAATGACATAGAATTTTAAATGCCGAGTAATTTAATTAAAAGCAATTAAACTTCGATCAATTGTAAATCAACTTGTTTGGATTATAAAATTTTACAAATAATTGAATTTCAGAACAAATGTTTCTCGTGATTTTCTTCTCTCTCCTAGCATGTTTTGTCTCTTTACCACACATTTCAACCATCAATCCCAACATTGCAACACAAATTTTACCACAAAAATCGAATCTTGAAAACTTCAAAATAAATTTCAAGTTATCTTATGGTAAGAAATCAGATTCATTCACACTCACTTCTAGTCACCGATGAAGGTGTTGGCATGGTCAAGATCCTTGCGGAAATTGATGACATTGACGACAATGACGACGCAACAAAGGTTCTTCATGATGTTGATGACTATGCAATGAATGAGACGTTCATTGAGTGGAAGACACAACACGGGAACTCAAGCTTGAATGACTCAACCTTGTCAACCATCGTGCAGACTTGCTTTTTCCCGTCGCCATCTCCGTCGCACCAATCAGTTATTAAGTCACTGAAAAAATGAAAGAATATAGTGACAAAAGATGTGGTTGAGGACGGCAAGATGAAAAATGAGGAATTTTTTAAAAATTGCCTATTTTGGGAGAATTATAAATTTTTGATGTTAACAAAGGATAAATTTGTTGGAGAATTCTTCAAATTCTCCTATTGAATAATTCAAGTGTGTCTTCAGACGGGTGCAATAACGCCTCTGATAGTTCTGCAGATTAAATTTATTTTGAGATAAAATTTGAATATTTGTAGTGACTGAATGACTGACTGTTATGTTGTCCAGTGCAAACTGCAAAGTGCTCTGTTATTCTATATATTACATTCTATTTGCTTTTAGTATTTTAATTACTATTTTTATAAGGGTGAAACAGTATTATAGGTGCTTCTTTTTTTATGTTTAGGGGGCTGCAGCTATTACGTTCTGTTTTTTGGGATACAAAAGCTGCTTTAGCCTTGTTTGTACTCGATATTCCACGCCTTCTGCTCAGCATAGGTGATAGCAAAGGTTTCAATAAAATTATTCAATTATAATAATATAAAAAAAAAGTGAAAAGATATTATTTCATGTTTAAACTAATATATTCATGCAGCCCATAAAAAAACCCATGTGATCCAAGCGGTGATCATGCACATGTAGCTGTAATTTAGTTAGCATTTAATTAGTTGTAGTTGGTATGTTAGAATTTGTGTTGCACCTCTTGTACCTAACCATCGTGTTATATCTGATCCGTCATGTATATATATTTAAAGTAGTAACACTTGTGCATTTTAATTAAAGTCAGAGTAATATATATTGTACTTCATTCTCAAACCGCATCTCTTTTCTGTCGGATATATATCTCTTATTTGTGAAAAAACTAGATGACGTGAAGTAAATTAACTAGATACACACAAACTACAGAATTTGGATCATCTCACGCAGGTTTGTAGTGGTATGATATATGTTTCAAAAACTATAGCCGCAACTCAAGCATTCTAAAGATACAAACAAAGAGTCAAAGATATAAATGCATATTCTCATATATTTAGTAACTATAATTCATGAATCCAATTACAACCCGTAAAATATGGCATATATATAACACAATGATGTAGAACGACACGGGTATACCCGTATTTCTGGGATATATCTTTTACATTAAATGAACGCAAAATGAAGCATGCATCTAGTACATACTTGAACTTATTTAAATTTGTGGGGTACAAAACGACATTAGAAAGAAAACAAATTAACAATAGCAAACCATAACTGTGAAAATGAAACACTAATCTTAGTAATTATCATCACAAATCTGGAATTATTGAACGTACGTACGTAATTAACTCAATTGATTTTTCAAGGCTTGTTGGCTTCAACATGCTTGAAACCACCAATGACACCACCAATACCACCAATAGCACCTACACCACCTCCAACCCCTCCAAATCCAATTCCTTTGTAAATGCCTCCTCCAATTCCAATTCCTTTGTAAATGCCTCCCCCAATTCCACCACCTAGACCACTACCACCTCCAAGTCCTCCCACTCCACCACTTCCAGCTCCTCCTCCATATCCACCACCTAAACCACTATCACCTCCAGCTCCTCCTCCATAGCCACCTCCTAAACCACCACCACCTCCACCCACATCTCCAATTCCTCCAACACCACCAATGGACCCTCCATCTAAGCAATTTTCTGGCTTCTTGACCTCTTCCTTTGATTTTTCCTCCAAGTTTCTTGCATCAACATATTGGGATATTCCCAGCACCAAACATACTCCCAAAACAACCACCGAAATGAATTTCCTCTTCATCACTATCTTATAATCTTTAACAACAGTGTGTATGTGCTAGTAATTGTATGCACACACCTCACTAGGACTACTCCCTCTGATCTTTTGCACCTTGTATGCATGCATTTATATAGTTCTCGCTTGCATGCGAATAAATGATAATCTTTATTTCACAATGCAAAAGACGAAAAGTATTTAATGTGCAGTTGGAGGGTTAGGAGAGAGTTGTTTATTGCAACCTCACAAGTTACCTTCTCTCTCAGTAATAGTCCAGCTCTACCACATGCCAGTAACGTGACGTTTCCATTCGCATTCATGATTGGCCATTGCATGCCCACACTTATATTTTGTCTCGATCGAGAAATTATATTTGTAACTTATTCTACACTCTATCACATTTTTTTGTTAATTAAAATTACGTAATGATATTTAAATTTTAGGGAAATTATTATTGGAGATTTCATAAGTGTCTACACCTTGAGAAATAGGAAGTAGAGGTAACAGAATAAGTTGTCTAACTTGACAGGTCAAGGTGTGAAAAGTAGATCAAACAAAGACCAAGCTAAATTCTTTATGGACTACATATTTATTGGCTCGATGGACTAAGCCAAATTAGCACACTTTTTTTTTGTCTCAACTTATATAATTTTTTTAAAAAGTAACATTTGGAAAATTACTAACCTAATTTGTCCAATATTATTTTTGTGCTTACACTTCATGTGGCCGACCTGATCTATCTAGCTCAATCGTGTGAGTCAAATTGGTCTGATTCTATCAGGCCTAATTTGTTAGGGCTTAGCATTGGACAAAACAATATTTTTTTCAGATCTAACAAGAAGAGAGAGATAAATGATTGCCATGATTAGTTATATATGTAAATGTGAGAAGAAAGATAAAGAAAAGAGATATTAAGGGTGTATTTGTAATTTGAGGACATATCTAAATATCACCACCTTATATAACTAAGATTTATCCAATAGAGGTGAGATTTATGTCATGATTTCAAAATTTTTCATGTGACTATTTAAGACTATTGGAAATAATCTAAGTTTCACATCGGAAAAAAGTAATCTAACATTAGAATAAATAAGTGAGGGACAACTTTCACCCTCAGACTGAATAGTGTGAGAAGTCTAACTCAACTCCAAAAGCAAGTTCAAGGAATGAGGATTGTTCCTCACTTATATATTCTAATGTGAGATTACTTTTAATCGATATAAAACTTAGATTATTTCCAACAAAAACAATAAAAAAAAAATAGTTATGTTTGAGTCAAATATCACTTTGGGATGTGTGAGTAACAAAAAATTTTATGTGAGTATTTAAGACAATTATTTAAAATTTAAATTCAATCTTTTTAGTTAAGTTGGAGTACTCGTATAAGTGATAATTTCAAATAAATTTTAAGAAATAATAAAGAATTCACTTAAAAACGAAACATGAAAGAAGGAACAAAGTCCTTGGTCGTTATGCAGTCATAAATTCCATAGTAAGGTACCTCTACCAAGTGCATAGGCCTTGTCTGACAAGCGGTCCATCACTTGATTTGCATGAGCTGATACACCAGAATTCAGAAAGAGTGAGCATATTGGCATAATAATATTGGGTAATACTATTATAGTATATTGGAATTATTTTGTCGGGGTGGTGGCACACTGGCACCCATTTATCATTTATTTTCGGGGTGATGGGGTAATGAATATGGTCCATGTGGATTAATTCTTAGATATTTGGCTAGTCAAAAACAAGAGTATGTGCAATTTAATCGCTTTTATGGCAGTCTTAATTTAACTATATATATTCATAGGAGGAAACTTAATTAATTGAGTTAGATGCAGGCTTCTCGCAACCAATTTAAAACAAGCTATAAATGTAATAACAGGACCAGTCTGTATCATCTGTTAGTGGCTACAGTGTCGCGTGTCTATCTGTTAGTGCGAAACTTCAAATTGAAGATAAAACAGAAAAGGAAACAAAATCTGGATACAAATAATTTATATTCATTCACGTACACACTGTTACCTACTGTGTCCGTTTACTGTTAGAAATTATATTAAAACCTCATTGTCACCGTGTTGTTACAAAAAAATATACACACTTTGTTCATTTTTGGTAGAATACACACACGGCTCTTCTGCCTTGAGAATAAATATCAATCTATTTTATATTCGAATTCCACAAGTTTGAAATTTATTCGATAAGAAAAAAAAATCAAATCATAAAATTATGAGCTTCTATACACTTACAAATCAGTTACCCAATTATTTTGACCACGTAAGTTTTTTATTCTTATGGTATGTGGCAGTTTATGTTTACTTTATTCTATATATGTTTCTAGGTTTGGTCATGTTCTCTCTTTTATAGTGGGTAGGTGGTGTTTGGTTTGCATGCAGTTCAAGTTACCTTACTATTTTAGCCAAAGGTAAACTAAAGAATTTCAAAAGTGAAAAAATTATCTTAAAACATATGATTAAATACTCTTAAGTTTGGTTGTGTTTGTAGGTAGAGAGAGAAGGATTTATTTCTTCCTTTCGTTTTAAAACTAAGAAATAGTGTAGTTGGCAGAGAGTGAACATATATAGAGGAATCTCATTTCGCAATGGTTTTGATAAATTTTGTTTATTCAGGTAATTAAGTTAAATGACCTGAAGTGTACCTAGCACATGCATTTGGCTCAACACACTTCTTAACTCTTTCGAGAGAAAAATATATTTTAGTTTTGAATGAAAAAATACTATGCTTTGATTCGTTCACCATGTTTTAAAAAAGGTTGAAAATGGTACTTAATTTGGCCTTTTACGTACGTAACCTTCTTTTTTTAAGAAAAAATTAAAAATGCTTTAATGCGAAGAATTTTATGTGGTCCTCTCACTCTGCCACTCTTGTTAACAAACATATGCAATGGCATAAACCAATGATAATTACTGTTGACATGATCGTCAAATGGCATTGTAGGGTAGGGAAAATTAAGGAGGAAAACATATAGTTTGTTCTCTTATTCTTAAGGAAAATGATATAGGTGGACGCGTGAAGTCTTGTTGACACTTATGCTCACAGAAATATGTTGGATAAAATAGTAAAAATAGATAAGAAATAAAATAGAAACAAAATGTGTTTGACTGAAGAGATGAAAAAATAGATAGAAAGATAAGCAAAAAAAAATATTCTGGTAATCTAAAAAAATTTAAAGTTGTTTCTACTCTAAATCTTCTAAACCAAACAAACAATATATTCTATCTACTACTCCCCTCCTTTCAATTTTTTTTGTCCGCCAAACAAAGCATTTAAAAAGATTAACAAAGAGAAGGAAAAGAAATAAGCAATTAAGTATAATAAATAATACGATGTGTTTGGATAAAAATAATAATAAATGTTAAAGTTGGAAAAATAATTCAAATTTCAACGTAAATAAAGTGAGTGAAAATTTAGAAGGAGTTATTTTTAGGGATTTTTTTTATCTTTCAAATCGTTAGAACGTGTTTCAAGATTTTAACGTAAAAAAATAATGTTAACATTATTTATATTTAAAGATTTTATCAATTTGTTTTAATTTATTTTAGGATTCTTTTTTAAAATTTAGATGATAATAGTATTACAATTTATCTTTATATATAGAATTTAGAAATAAAAAAGCAGAACGTGTTTCATCTAAAATTTCTTGAAGGCGTGGGTAATTAATAATTTTACCAACAATTTGAAAGCGACGACGATCGAGGTGTTCACTACAAAATTCTTAAACATCCTCTACACTGCAACCCAATTACCATTAATTATTCCACAAAGTAGCCACAATTCATCACAACTATCACCCACAGTGCAAATAAGTTTCGCACCATCACAAACTCCAAACACTACAGACGCAAGAGGCAACGCGTCTCCATTGTGCTATATGTCACATATCATTTCAAATCATAATGGAGAGTGAAGACCAAGAGGAAACGAGGAAGAAGACCAAAAAGTTTTCCCCCTCACCTCCTTTTCAAACTCTAACAATGGAGAGGAAGAAGAAATGACATTATATATGTTGATTAGTTAGACGGTTATTAGTGCTGCATTTTCATGTTTGATGGGCTGACTGAATTGCAGCAAAATTGATATTGATGGACACTTTCTTACTTAAAGGATTAAGTGGCAAAAATTTTTATATATATATATATATATATATATATATATATGTATGTGTGTGTGTGAATTTAATAGTGTACTCTTACATAATTCCCAACTCTCATTTCAATTTAGCCCATTAAAAGGTTATTGCTATCTCCACTATCCACCTCCCTTCCCTTTTTATCTAAAGTACGTTTTCCTTTCCCTTTTTTAAAATCAAATTAGCTTCCTATTAAATTCATATTTTATAATTTATAAGAGTAACTTTTTAATATTATTTAAGTTTTAATGTATTTTATTTAGTTTAAATTTTAATAAATATATATTAACACATATGTTAATAAATATTTAAATATATTTTATATATACATTTGTGATTTGATGAATTTAAATTTTTTAAATCATAATATATAATATTTCATAAACATATAAAGTAAATTAATATTATTTTAATTTTTTTTATTGGACAACTAATTAAAATTGCACACATGTATGTTTGATAATAGTAAAATATACATGTGTGAATTTATTTAAACTTTACGTGTTCAAATTAAATAAAACACTATAAACAACTCTTTATTAGTTGTATTCATATAAAATTTACTTAATGATAATAACTATATTTTAAAATATACTTCTAATCAGATATTTTTTACATTTTTACTTTCATCAATAAAAAATATATATTATCAATTTACACAGTTCTTTAATCTATTATATAAAATTTTAAAAATAGAGTAAATATAAAATCTAAATATTTCAATTTATATGATTCTTATAATTGATTTAATTAAGATTCTATAATTGATTTAAAATTTTATTGAAAATAAAATAAATATAAAATTTACATTAATTGAATTATGTTGAGGGAATGAATATGGAGTGTCATGTGACATTATCCCCATAGAATAAATTATTATTATTATTATTATTATTATTATTATTATTATTATTATTATTATATATAAGAATATTTAGATTATCTTTCAATTTCAAAACCTTCTCTCACTTGCATACTCTCTTTCATAGTAACAACATATCCCCCTCTTTTCTTTTACTTCCTTCATCTTCATTTGATCTCTTGCTCAAGTCTCTCTTTATTCCTCTCTTGCTTGACCTCTTGCTTGACCTCTTGCTTTAGCATTAGGAATTTTATCCTCTAATCTAATATAGTATGTTTATGCTCTCAACTACTTTTCTTTCTTGCTTTATTTTTGTTCTCACACAACACTATTAATGTCTCTCATTTTATATATGCAACAATGTATATCTAAATTGTTGTGGCGAAGCGCCTCTTAGAGTTGCCTAAATTGAAGGATCGTTACTAATTATATGTTTTTTTTCACTTCAATTGCTTCTTTATTGTATAATTTTTCCTTTGTATAGGGTTTTTAATTAATGGTCCTAGACTCCTAGTGTTCTGCTTGAATTTTTCCATATATATTTTTAAACATTTTGTAAAGAATTTTATGAATCTCAGAATAGTACTTACAAAAATACTTTTCAGAATACAATTTAATGTTTAACATTTGGGAAAGTACTTTCTTGGATTTTAAAACAAGTTATTATTCTAGAAAGTACATTTTGGAATAATGGTTATGTAACAATGTTATGGCTATAAGGGGTATAGTTGATAAACAAGTATTAAGCTTAAATATTTTTCCGTCCCCTACAATTTAGTATTTTTTTATTTTCATCCTTATAATTTTTTTTTTCATTTTAGTCCTTGTAAATTGTGTTTTTTTTCGTTCTTAAAAAGTTTTATATATCACTTTAAATAGTAAAAAAAATATTATAAACAATAAAAAAAGTATTATCTAAAAAATTTTGAGGACAAAAAATAAAATAAACATATTTTGTAAGAACTGGAATAGATTATTTTTTGCAAAGAGAAAACTGAAAAAAAATGCTAAATTGCAGGAATTTAAACCTAAAAATTAAGAAGAAGAAAAAAATGGTATTGTGCTTATTAGCAAGAAAAGCGAAGTAGATATAGCAAAAGCCCCATTAAAATTGTGATTCACTTCATACCCAAAGCCCACTGACTCCACGCACGGACTTCACCTTCAGCCCAAATATAAAAGAAGGAAAGAGAAGAAGACGCATCTGAAAATCCAAAAATTCCCCAAACTTCACACCGTACAAAAACCCTAACCCAATTTCACCATTCCCCAAATTCAATTCCCTCAAATCCCTTCCCTAATAATCGCCATTTTGCTTAGTGCAATCTCTCTGCGATCCCAATAGCCATGGACGACATGGAAGACGACGCAAGGTACCCTCCCAAGTCCTTCTCTCTCAACCGCCAGAACCCCTCCCACCGCCACAAACACCCCATACGCGCCGCCCCCTACCACCGCCCAATGCCCACGCGCTACCAGGAACCCGACGACGATGATGATGACGACAACGAACCCGACGATTTCGACGACGGCGAAGCCGAAAACGGTTACGACGACGATAACAACGTCGCGTATCCTCGGATCCCGAAGAAGCGCAAGGTAGTCGCGGCCGCCGCAGCAGCAGCAGCAGGAGGCTCCTACGAGTTCGCGCCACGCGTCAAATTCTCGTACGGCTCCCGCGGTTCGGGTTCGGGTTCGGGTTCGGGTTCGGGCGAGGAGTGGAACGAGTCCGAGACTTTCGTGCTGTTAGAGGTTTGGGGCGACAAGTTCCTCCAGCTCGGGAGGAACAGTTTGAGATCCGAGGAATGGCACGAGGTTGCAGAAAAAGTTTCCGAGGAATTGAAAACAGAGAGAACGGTGACGCAGTGTAGAAGCGTGTTTGACAAGCTAAAAAGAAGGTACAAGAAGGAGAAAGCTAGAATGGACGAAATGGGCCTTGGTTCCTGCAAATGGACCTTCTTCAAGAAGATGGACATGTTGATGGCTTCCTCCGCAAGACAAGAGTATGGGCTTGCTTGTGGCGTGGATTCTGGGGAGTATGTGTTTATGAACACTAGGGTTTACTTGAACAGTTCCAATGGGTTTGATGAGATGAGGGACAGTCCAGGGGAGTCTGAGAGTGATGATGATGACGATGAAGAGGAGGATGTTGGTGGTGGGGGTGGGGATGAGGATGAGGATGAGGACGACGAGATGTCGTGCCGCGTGTTGGCGGATTCGATTCAGAAGTTTGGGAAGATATATGAAAAGATTGAGAATAGTAAGAGGCAGCAGATGATGGAGCTGGAGAAGATGAGGCTGGATTTTAACAGGGAGCTGGAGCTGCAGAAGAAGCAAATTCTCGAGAGGGCGCAGGCCGAGATTGCCAAAATTCAGGATGTGGATGAGGAGGATACTGACACTTCCGGTGGCGAGAATCTCAGTGAATGATCTAGGTAGGTCAGTCATTCAAGTTGCAATTGGAAGAACTTATTTAATGATATAAGCAAGTTATGTAAGTATTTGGGAATTGGGAGAAATTATGAAAATAACTTTTGATATGTCCAGATTTTGACTTATGATATGTTCAGAAGTTGTTTTAACTTTTAGGCTTATTTCAATAAATTCTCCGGAATAGTTTAGCCTCGTTTTTGTCAATTATAGAAACAACTTGTAGGCAAACACTTATATGATAAGTAATTAACTAAGGGTGATTTCAATGAATGATGTAGGTAGGTTGTTTACTACTTAAGGGTGCATTTGGAAGAACTTAATTTTAGTTTATCAGGACTTATCTTATATGATATAAGCATTTATGTAAGTTTTTGAGTGAGCTAATGAAAATAGCTTATGATCTCTCTGCAAGTTGTTTCCAGCTTATATCATATAGGTTATAACTTGTATGAAAATAGTTCAACCTGTGTTACTTCAATAATATAAATATCTTACGCATAAACCCTTGCATGATAAGTACTTATTTAATAAGTACTTACTTAAGCTGTTTACCTGAATGCACCCGTACCCCAACTATTTTGTTCTGACATATTGTATTGTGCCATTCATGTGTCACTGTGATTTGGATGCAGATACTTTGGTTTCCTTTTTATTGTTGAATGTTAAGACCAGATTTGTTTGGTATGAAATGAAACTATTAGAGAACATTTTGAATTTTCCTTTAAGTTCATGAATGTGCTCCTGTTGTTCAAAAAAGAAAGCCAGATAGTTCTATGGATTAAGGTGTCACACTTTTAGGAATACGATTATGGTCAAACTAATTTCCTAAGGTGCTCAATAAATGCTTACTTCTAACAAAAACACTGAATATTATTTAGGGTTTGGTTCCAGATCCGAATATTCTCTGATTAAGGGTTGAATATATGCAACACTTATTAATTGATTTGGATTTTGGGAGGAAATCTTTAACATGATTTTATTTTTTTATTTTTGTTAAGGTTGTGTGTAGTCCTCTCTATTTTGTCAATGATTTCCTTATCAATGGAGTAAATGCTCACTCTTTTAGCTATTTGAAATTTTGAATAGTTCATGCACGATGCACATCATATAAGAATCATTAACTTGATTTGGTTAGACTTTTCATATTACATGAGTCATCAGACTGCAGTCAAATGAAAATGGAGCCACACTTAAATTTTATATGATAACACAAACATTATATAAACCTAGTAATTGACTTACATGCTGTGAAGTGCTGAAAGTCATGTGGTCATGCCTTACAAATCATACCAGAGACTGATACACCGTGCCATAAAATTTAGAAAAACTGGTGTGTGTGTGTGTGTGCGCGCCAAAGAGGGACTAAACTCTTGAGTTTGCCCTTGAAATTTTTTACAACAGGCACATCAGCCCTCTGTAAAATGCTTACATTAGTCCCTAGAAAATCACAAATGTTGGCCATATTGATCCTTTTCAAGGACTAGAATGTCCTGTGCATAGGGACTAATATGGCCAACATTTGTAATTTTTAGAGACTAATGTATTGTTAGGGATAATTTTGTGGCTTCGTTAGAAAAAAGTTATGAAACAATCTTTTCAATGTGAATACTGACTTAAGGAATGGGCAAGGGTAGAGCCCAACTTGACTTCGATAGGGACTGACAATATTATATTAGAAGTTCTCAAACTAAAGGATAACATGAAGAGAGTCAGGAATTGACAATTTAACATAGCATTGTTTTGATTAGTAGCAAAAGGAGGTGTGGCTGATACCATCTGTTTAATCATATAAGGTGTCAGAATGCTGAGATGACTCAAAATTCAGTCTTTGGGATGCCAAACAACTTGTTAACAAGTTAGATAATGTATTGATTGGTATTTGTGAAATGTTCTTCTGAAAGATGGGATGCATGAAGAAATGGTATTCAAAGTGCATTTTTATTCTTATACCACATGCCTTACTTCGATTGTTTGGTTTTATAAGATTAGAGAAAATCTGGTTATCGCGCAGTTTGCAATGCACTGATTCATTAAGCGTAAGAGGTGTGCTTTCATAATGTCTGTTGCACTTAAAATTTTAAATGGTGCACACTTGATTATTAATTTTAAATGGTGCAGGGCATCTGATTCTCTTGTAATATTTTGAAAATGAGGAGATATGATCTTGGATAGGGTGGTGATATCTGGATAGAGTGCACCATTTTTGGAGGAAAGAGCTGCACCCTGTAAGATTTTCAAATTTCAACCCTTGTGTACCCTGATAATGGGGAAGCTCATTCGAAAGAGTAATATTATTGTATGGGTAACTTGCAATAAATTTGGTGCACTTTTAAATGATTTGCAGCACATTTATGTAACTCATTTCATCCAAATATGTGCCTTTGGATGGAAATTATTAATCAAATGTTAATAGTATGCTAAACTTAAACGCACACACTGCATTGTGTCTCGGTGTCACCATTTGGAATTTTTTATTATTATGGCTCTTAAGCTCGAGTAACTCTTGCGTAGTGTGTGTATTGGACAACTGATTAAAAACTAAAAATTAACATTAAAACCAATTAGTGTTTGAAGAATGGAAAACTCTTGGAGATAGAGGTCTTGAGTGGCTCACCAAACTCTTTAATGAAATTATGAGGTCAAAACGCATGCCAGAGGAATGGAGGAGAAGCACGTTAGTGCCAATCTATAAGAACAAAGGGGATATACAAAATTGTGCAAATTATAGGGGAATCAAGCTCATGAGTCATACCATGAAATTATGGGAAAGAATGATCGAACGGAGATTAAGAAAGGAGACTCAAGTTACTGAGAATCAATTTGGTTTCATGTCGGGAAGGTCGACCATGGAAGCGATCTATTTATTACGGCGGGTGATGGAGCAATATCGCATGGACCAACAAGACTTGCACTTGATTTTTATTGACTTGGAGAAAGCGTATGATAGAGTGCCTAGAGAGATTTTGTGGAAAGCTCTAGAGAAGAAAGGGGTTAGGGTTGCATATATTCAAGCTATCCAAGATATGTATGATAGGTTATCGACTAGTGTTAGGACACAGGGTGGAGAGTCAGACGATTTTCCCATCACAATTGGTTTGCATCAAGGGTCAATCCTTAGCCCCTACCTTTTTACCTTAATTCTGGATGTCCTCACGGAACAAATCCAAGAGATAGCGCCGAGATGCATGCTTTTTGCAGATGACATAGTCCTCCTTAGAGAGTCGAGGAAGGAGTTGAATGAGAGGTTGGAAACTTGGAGACGAGCTCTAGAAACACATGGTTTTCGCCTAAGCAGAAGCAAATCGGAGTATATGGAATGTAAGTTCAACAAAAGAAGGAGGGTTTCTAACTCAGAGGTGAAAATAGGAGACCATATTATCCCTCAAGTCACATGGTTTAAATATCTTGGGTCTGTAATACAGGATGATGGAGAAATTGAAGGGGATGTGAATCATCGCATTCAAGCAGGATGGATGAAATGGAGAAAAGCATCGGGGGTGTTATGTGATGCAAAGGTACCGATCAAGCTAAAGGGAAAGTTTTATCGGATTGCGGTAAGACCGGCGATTTTGTACGGAACAGAATGTTGGGCGATCAAGAGCCAACATGAGAATAAAGTAGGTGTAGCAGAGATGAGGATGTTGCGGTGGATGTGTGGTAAGACTCGACAGGATAAAATTAGAAACGAAGCTATTAGAGAGAGGGTTGGAGTAGCGCCTATTGTAGAGAAGATGGTGGAAAATAGACTTAGGTGGTTTGGGCATGTAGAGAGAAGACCGGTAGACTCTGTAGTGAGGAGAGTAGACCAGATGGAGAGAAGACAAACAATTCGAGGCAGAGGAAGACCCAAAAAGACTATAAGAGAGGTTATCAAAAAGGATCTCGAACTTAATGATTTGGATAGAAGTATGGTACTTGATAGAACATTATGGCAGAAGTTGATCCATGTAGCCGACCCCACCTAGTGGGATAAGGCGTTGTTGTTGTTGTTGTAGTGTTTGAAGAAGTGTATTAGAGAGTATCTTGCTAGACTTTTAGCAATGGTTTTGTTGGCTTTTTTTGTTATAACATACAAAAACAAGGTCGCAGTTCAAAATTTGACACAAAATAATACTCTTTTCAACCCGCCATTCTGGAAACTGTATGAAAAAGGAAATGGATCCTCTAGGAGAAAAGTTTGGGAAGGGAAAAGTTTTTCATGTTGGATGCTCGGGATTCATAATTCTTGGAAATTGTGAATCCTAAGAATTATGTTATTATTTTTCTTATGAATGAGTAAAAAAATTATTTGATATTTAAATAAATTTTTTAGAAATCAGAATTATAAGAGTATTTTTACCAATATTTTAATTATTTGTCATAATAAATGAGTAATATGATATTTTTATTATGTAAAGAATAATTAAACTTGGAGAAATAAAAATTTTACTTTTTTTCATGTAAAAGTTTGTGGAAAACTAATTAAAAACATTTCTAGAAAATATGATTTTCTGAAAATGTTATTTTGTTAAAATGAATACCAAAAATAAAAAAAACTAAGATTTTCAACTTAGGATTTATGGGAAATTAAACGGTAATTGGAAGCAGATGGTCTATTTTTGCGAATAGATCTTCCCTGAAAAAATAGAAAGTTGACATGGCCAACTGTTTTGATTTCATTGTTTATTTTTTAGAAACAGAATGATATTATATTTGATAAAATTTATTGAAAGATGAAGTTTTCATCCAGTGACTATTACCGTAGATGATCCATTTCCTTAAAAGATTTCATAGCTTTACATTTACATGTCTATTGATAAAATAGAAAGATGTAGTATATAAAACCATTAAAAAATGTTTATTTCTGATTTTTCAATTATATATATATATATATATATATATATATATATATATGATTTTTTTCCTTTAAAAAAATAATGATTTTTAGGACTGATAGTATATTTTATTATTGATTCAACTTCAGTCTAATCACAATTAAGCTAATGAATCGTGAAGGGTTTTATTTGTTTAATAGCAATTTTTAAAAACATTGTGTTGTGAGATAACATCATTTTACTTCAATTTTTCATTCGATGGAGTAAACAATAGATCCATTAGATTTGAACGCCAAAATTCATTGAAATGATAAGAGTTAATCTTTTTCGGTCTTGCTAAATATATTGACGTCATTATAATCATCTTGCTGTTTACGGAACGCGAAACCAAAGGACAAAATTGTATGATTCCTATCATTGAAGAATTAAATTGATATTAATTTTGTATGCTAGGAGGACTAAATTAATGATATTATTGATGATCGAGGGATTAAAACTTTGTCGAGATTTTTGGAGGAACAAAATGACATTTTTTTTATAATTAAAAAGAATTTGATGTCAAAATTCCTCAAATAACCAAAGTGATTGCAGAAACTTAAAAGGGGGTTGACTCAAGCAAATATGCATGGCCATTGTTGAATGTAATAGATTTGTGCAGAGATGCTTTATTGACTGGAATACAAACCTATCTGAAGAAATTGCTTTGACTTTGCCCGTAAACTGAGGAATCAACAAACAAAAACTGGTTCGGATGCCAGCAATAGTGTGATATAAAGTATAGTATAATATGAGATTGAAACCAAATCTTGAAAAAATAATGCAGACACGGTTTACATTTCTCAGGATAGTAAGCAGTGGAATGTTGCAATGAAATCAGAATATCCTCAAGGATGTGAAAAATGCAAAGACCTTAGTTTTGCTAGTATCAGTGTGATACAAAGAACAGTATAATATGAGATTGAAACCAAGTCTTGAGCAAATAATGCATTCATGGTTTATGCTAAGTCAGGATATTAAGTAATGGGAGGTAGTAATGAAATTAGAATTTCCTCAAGGATGTAGAAAAATACAAAGTTTTGCTATCTTTTTTGTATGCTTGTGAGACAAGAAAATGCCTGCTTCATGTTAAAGAACTGTCCACTAAGATCAAGGGAATAAAATACTACTATTGTTTTACATCAGCTGAAAAGAAGTTGAAAAACAAAGGAAGTGTGCTACAAAAACCAATGAATGGTGTAAAAAAATGGGGTAAAATTTGGTCTATAAGGGAAATAACTCATCCTTGAGATGAGGGCATATATCCACTGTATCTAAGTATATGTAATCTCCCACATATCTTGGTTCCAAAATTCCCTCTTCCTTCATTTGTGTTATGATCTTTCTCAACAAATCAGGGATTATTTCACCCAAAGTTGATGGACCATACTGTCCCAAATCAGCCTTCATGCATGTGTCCTTCCTTCTCAATATGCCTGACCAGAATGTCCTAAATCCCGAACTCTCGGTTATTTGTCTCAATGACTGCAAGTACATATCTGACAACAGCTCCATTGCAAGCTTAAGGGTTTCTTCCGTACTCCTTGATTCCCTCTCAGCATTTTCCCTCCTTGAGTACTCCAACATCTTCTCATGAAGCTCATCAACCATGGCAAAAATCACAAAGTTGAAATAGTTGATGCGGTTTGATGACATGTAATGCAGTTCCTCAGCTAGATTGAAACTTATGACACCCTCTACCCCTCACATATATATTAATAAAGGAATAAAAATTCAAATATTAATTAAAAGTATTTTTAAAACATTTTTAAATACAAGCTTTTCAAATGGATAAAAGGTTCACATTCACTTTCTTCTACATCATATTCAAACTTGTCCAAATAAATAATAAAGTCATCTCGACTCAAAGAAAATCATATAAGCCTCATACAATTAATATAGAACCTATATCCTAATGTCACATCCTATCAGAGCGTGGTGTTCCCGTGTCCTCTAGCATGAGGTTCTTCATAGTCATCCACCTATTCATCTGCTCCCCCGAACACAAGTTCAAGATCATCACAGGATCCAAACACAACAACACACAGGGAGTGAGTTATCACATTCCTAGCTAATAGAGAAACAAGACAATTAAATATACATATTATATAAATGAGATACCACTTGCTTAAACATAGCTCACGTAACTTCACCACTTCATCATTCAAAATTCACTTTTCAATTATCAATCACATTACACAAGAATCCCACACTTCGATCAAGATATAATAACACATCAATTAGCAAGCATATGCAATAGTTATGCTAAGACTCAATCCTATATACAATGTGGTACCATGTCAGTGAAAAACCACCCTGGGGCGCTTAGGAGTACATAACAAGACACACCACACAATGGGTTTGTCAGGTCACTCTCACTAAGTAAGATCATAGGGAGACCAGTCAGGGTCATGATGTTTTGCGAGAATGCTCCAACCATATGAGATCAGCATAGGCTTAAAGGAGCACTCAAACCCGGTGACCCCCAAGGCCTACACTCCGAAAAGTCCGTCAGGGCCTCTCCCTCCTGATTCAGGTCCAACCCCTAAAATAATTTTTGCATGCAGACACTGCTCATGAATTATACAATACTCACGACCTTACACTCGTGTTTTAAACACGTTCAACACAGTCGCACTATGATTTAACACTGGCTCCTAAATAGGAAACCTACATTTTCTCTTTAACACTGCGCATCAACGCTTTTCTCAAGATAACACTGGTCGGGTTATTGTACAATTCATAGCTTACAACACAAGTAATTTCACATCAAGTGTTAACTACACACTTATCCACAACTAGAACTCATTTACAATTTCACTTCTCATAGTGTGACAATTCACCATCACATGTTTACACGTATCTCACAAATTAACACATGTTCAACTTTACACTTATACTCAATCTCAATAACAATATTATAATCTCAAAGCAACATATTCTTCTACAATTCATCACATACTCACAATTTGAATCATCATTTCATATCCTCAATATAACAATTTATATAAAACACTATCACAACATTAGGACTAAAACCCCTTAACTAATATTACACAATTATATCAAAATCATAGGTCGAAATATACAAATATCAAGAACACAATTTATCAAGCAATTTTCATTAGGACATCAATATTTTATTTATAATCATAAAGGAAAAATTGCAATTTAATAAACATCTCAAAATAAAACCCCAATTTAATCCTCTAAGGATCCCTACACATGTTCTCACTAATCCCCAACTGTGAATAACTCATCCCTTACCTCTGAGCGGACTCACGTGTCTTCAGCCAGGGATAGCAACATTTCTAGCGGTTCCCTGAAATTCTTTCAGTTATTCCTCCGACTGCTCCGATAGAATTCCCAAACGTCAGATAGACGGAAAATAGATTGAAACCTCCACTTATACTGTCTTCATGCGATTCCTTTTTCTTCCTACACGAATATTATCTCGCAAATCCCAACGGTGGAAGCGTGCGGAATTGAATTTCGAACAACATATCCAAATTTCACAATAATCCAACGGTTAACGAAACCGGGATCGTAGTTTTACCAAGACAGCTCTGGGTTTCTGCGGGAAAGAAAAAAGCTACAATGCGAAGGGTGTTTCTCTCAGTTCAGACATAATATCGAAATTCCCAACGGTGAGAATTCTCGGAATTGTGTTGCGAACATGATACTCAAATTTCATGACGATCCAACGGTGAACGGGTTCGAGATCGTCGTTTTTCTGAGACTGGTTTGGTGGACTGCGGGAAAAAGAAAGAGTTTTGAGAGGAGAAGGGGAAAAACGAAAATGAGGCCAAAAGGAGACAGCTGACTTAACATAACTATTTATACCTAGGGTACTCAGCCTATTATTTGCTCTATATTTATTTATTTATTTATTTATTTATTTTACTAAAAAGCTTTTTAAATTTATTTACGAAAAATTGGAATGTTACAAAACTCTTGTAAAGAGAAGAAACTGCATGGTTTCTTATCTCCTCCTGTCTTGATAAGCTTGTCCTTCTGAATGCTTCTCCAAGTTTCACAAATAGGTTCATGTTGTAGTTTGCAGAAGCACTACCTCTTGAATTGTCCTTAAAGGAAGAATTGCTTGTGTAGCTTGCAATACTAACATTGCTTCCCGGATCCGAGTATTGATTTCTGTGCCAGTGAATCAACAATTTTACTGAATCAGCCAATAGGTCAAGTATCTTCTTTTTGTCCACTGAACTGTTCCTGGCTAAGAAACAACCAAAGGCACAAACTACGCAATATGCATAGTTTGTGCCCGATATGCAAGAGCCATCAGAAAATAATGCTATCAAAGCCTCAAATTCCCATATGATAGGTCTCAAGATGCCTCCATGAAACTAATAATAGATTTAGCACTGACTTTCATCCTAATTGAGTCTGCACATTTGCAGGGTATTCAATGTGTATTTTGCTAATTAATTGTGATATGACATCGTGACAAGTGTCAAAGATTTCTTTATCAAGCTTCCACATTAAGGTTATGGACTTGAAAATAAGTTCCTCGGCTAGTTTGTCATCTCTTGGTGCAGAAAAAAGCTTGAGACAGACCCTGAGAAGGCCTAAAATAGCTTTTTCTGCAAATGGGATTGGGGAGAACATTGGAAACTGAGCAACTGAAAGTAGATACTCATGGAAGTTTGGCCAGAATATGTGGAATTTGTGAACATTGGCTAATGATATTGCAGTGATCAATTCCAAAAGAACTCGACCGTTTCCTCTTCCTACACTGGTTTACTGAACTTTTGGCCTTTTCCAGCAGCTGCAAATATCAAAGATCTCCCAAGGCTTTGTAAGCATTCTTTGGGGATGTTTGAATAGTTGCTGAAGATGCTACCAATTTTGCACATTTTGATCATTTAGTGTTCTGTTCAAATTCACTGCCAAGGGTCAAATCATCTTCCATACTTTCTGACGAAAGATGTGAAAACCAAGAGATCATGCTAGCAACTCTCTGACTGCCAAATTTATGATCATCAGTTGGAGACATGACACCTGATTCAGGTGTTGTTGCGACATCCACCGACTTAAAATCAACGACCGACTGAGGTAGTAGTTTAATCTTTTTGAGTTTTAACAAGCAATCGACAATGTTCTTCCAACCTCCTTGAATTGAGTCTCTGAAGTAGTTTGCTATGGTGAAAACAGCAACTGTTGCCATCCTGGGCTTCAAATCATGACTAAAGGTGAACATGGTCTCTTCTATAGAAGCATAAGGATTTAGTAGTGTTGTGAATTTGCAAAATGATGTTATGAACTCATCAAGGGTATCTTCTAGTCCATACTGGCAAATCCTTGCAACTGATAATAACCCTTCAATGCACTCATGGAGCATCTCCTCTTCATCAGCATGCTCAAAGAATGATGATAGAGCAGCCACCACTGGACCGGCAATGCAGGCAAACATATCTCTACATATTCTACGATTGAAGTCACATTGTGGAAAGGTTGTTCCACTTTGGATCGGTTTATGAGCTGAATCCACCTACTTGGATTCATGTCTAGTGACCCAGTGGTTTGCTCTAGAGAAAATGCACAAGTGGAAATGGATTGGAAAAGCTCAGAAAGGTACTCTCTAGGCAAATCCTTTCCTGCATTGATTGCTCTATTGTTCCTGATGAATTCCTCCTCTGTCATCTTCTTAAATTGGGGGTTGTGTTGATCAGTTAAGCATGATGAGGGGGTAGCACAAGATGAGAACAGTGTCCTTGTTTGCAAACATGTCTGAGGATTGATGATCATAAAACCTCTCCATGAAGGCTTCGAGCACACATTGAATATTTTGTGACTCTCTTGGCAGCCAGAAACTTTCTAGATAAAATCTAAAGCCTGGTCAAGATTCATGCCTTGAAGTGGAATTGTGCTCCCAAAACTTGCAATTCTAAACAGCACATATCCAAAGAATGCTTCTAGTTGGAATCGAATAAACCTACAAGACCAAAATCAAAGATAAATATTGGGAAATACCCAAGTCCCACATCGGCTGCCTCAATCCTTGGAGTGCGGCTTATATATCTGTTGGGCAACTTCACTTAATGCCAATTGGTTTTAAGATGAAATCTAACATGGTATAAATACCCAAGTCCCACATCGGCTGCCTCAATCCTTGGAGTGCGGCTTATATATCTGTTGGGCAACTTCACTTAATGCCAATTGGTTTTAAGATGAAATCTAACATGGTATCAGAGCAGGTTCTGACCTTGGGACCTCGTCTTCACTTCCGCTGCGACGAGTACCCACCATTTGTGGTTCACGCACCAAGCCCAATAAGTGCTGGGCGTGAAGGGGGTGTATTGGGAAATACCCAAGTCCCACATCGGCTGCCTCAATCCTTGGAGTGCGGCTTATATATCTGTTGGGCATCTTCACTTAATGCCAATTGGTTTTAAGATGAAATCTAACAATAAATATAACAAAAAAAAATGAAACTCTTCAATCTCTCTCCTTCAAGCAATAAGAATGTATTAATTAGTGTAAAGATTTGTTATGCTGTCATTGAATCATAAAGTATCATATATATGATAAAATTATTGACTCTTGTTGTAATTACTTTAGAATTCATACTCAGGTTAACTTTTAATTGATTGAGACTAAAAAAATTTTGCATTGCTGATGTATTAAAATTATTGACATGATTTTTTCTTATCCTCTAAACCAAGTGCAATAGGTTAAGTGGAAAATTTATTACATGGTTCGGATCATCATGATCCCAACTAATATCTAAATGACACGACATCAACTTTATTAGATCTTTCGTAAATTGAAAATTTAGATCATAGGTCACCTAAAGATTGGTTAGGATCATAAACACATGATAGTCACATACTATGTAATAATTTCTTGAGTGACTCTCTTTAATACTTTAAATGGTTTTTGCATTTTCAGTAGTAGTATAAATGTTCTTTTTTAGTAAAAACTTTGTATTTTTGTTTTCTTAACCAATGCAACTAAGGGATAAGATGGGCATATGGATCATAAATAAAACCAAATTCTCTTGAAGCTTCTGTTAGTTCTTTCCTTGAAACATCTCTAACCTTCGGAGAAAGTGATAGGCATTCAACACGATGCTGCAAATCATGGACAAGACAAAGGAGCTTGACCATGTCCAATATATAGTAAATCAAATGGTGAAACAAGTCATCTTGGATCATCCTCAAGAGCTTTGGGCGCTTCCCTATCTCATCCCCACTCAGTTCAGTGGCTGAGTTGATCAAAACCAAGGCAAAAATCTGAACATCTTCATCAGCAGTGTGAGAAGTAGACCCATCTGCCTCAACTATGGACAAAACATTCAACAAAGAGCACAAAAAAAATGAAAGATGTCAATGGCGCAACGAACACCGTAGCCAGATTCCAAACCACCACCCTCATCACCATCCTCCATGCCTGATTCTGAATCCCCTTCTCTATCCTTAGGCTCAATCTCTGTTAACCTGGCAAACACAACTTGGATAAGCTCGTGCATGGTGTACCTCGCACTCCTCTGCAGCAAATCCCCTCTTGTCGCCGATTGTTGAACAACCTGAAAGTAGAATCCATTTTAAATCCTCCCTTGTTAGCAAGTAGCACGATAATGTCATGTTAAAAAAGAAAGATACAGAAACAGCATTAACAGCCTACAATGATAAATGTTTTTTTTTATCTGTGTTTGATACTGCAACAACAAAGGTTTTAAAGCATCGTATGTGACCGCGATTAGTTACAACATCCAGATTTTTGGTGTTTCCATGACTACAATTGCAAATGCAACCACAACATTATTTCAAAACCTTTTTGGTGACCAAAGTCTTAAATTGTGGTCATGGTGGTATTCATTGCATTCCTTCGTATTGTAGGAAATTGCGAATGAATAAATACAATCAGTCACAATTGTAGTCACATTATAGTTGTAGACTTATAGCAACTCCAAAAATCTTGTCGTTATGTTCAAAATCACAGTTGCAGCCTATTTTTAAAAAACTGGATAGCAACTGAAAGCTTTTTTCTGTTAAGTGATGAGGGGTACATGGATCAAACAATACTATATATATAATGATGTATCATAAATCATATTTATAAATAAACTGAATATAATTTTCATACAAAGTAACTGTAAAAATCTTATAGTATTGTAAATCAATCAAAAAAATCATTCAACTAACAATTAGACAGTATAGTATACCCTCCATTTGATTATATACGTGACTTCTACACATGGACCAAAACTATCTAATTACTTATGTTTCTACCATTTACTTGGAGAGTAATGATATACAAATTATTCTTTATTTTAAACATCTAACTAATATCTTTTTTTTCTTTTTTTTATTCTATCATAAATTTTATTATATTTATATTTTTTCTCTCTTTCTAAATGTTAAATAATATATTAAGTATATATCAAATATTTTTCTTACCCCAATATTAAGTTTTCTCCAAAAATTAATGGAGTGATAACACACAAACACTTACACTTTTTAAACACAGATACCGGTAAAAGCACCAGTTTGGGGTCTTTTTTCAAACTATTTATCAAAAAAGGGCTGTTTTCAAACTATTTATCGAAGAGGTTTGTTTTTTTTTTTGCATTGCCCCAAAGACAGGGGCGTAATTCAACGGGGAGATGACATGTGACATTGAGTTGTGTTGAGCCAAAAGCTTTGCGCAATGGGTTGCTATAGTTGCATTGGCGTAACCACTTTTGGACAGACTATGTCAGCATTTTCGGTAGCGTGTGTTGCTACAGCTGTAATGGCGCAACCAATCTTGATTTTATTTTTTCTAGATCTTCACACTCGGTTTTATTTAATGGACGTTGCTATATAGTATTTTTGTTCTTAGACGATAAAATGTTCTTATTAGGGTGTGAGCCCCGTTTGTTAAAAAAAATATTTAAGTGTTATAAATATTATAATGTGTCCCTCAAATATCAATCACTGTTATACTGTAAAATTGTTCACGCGGCGGTGTGTGGGATCAAAAAGAGAATCACCACCTAACCCGCGTAACTTCTCTTGTACTTTGGAAATTGAAATCTCTATTTTTCTTCTATATGTCCCACACGTATCTTTTGTAGAATAAAATCTAGATTGAAAATTACTAATTGATTAAACTAATGGATATTCATTCTGCATTAACAATATGAGTGTTGCTATTTAGCACGAATAGCACGAAAATAGCATTCAATGGTCGGAATTTTTTTAAAAACAAATATTGATTGAATAATTAAGAAAATAGTGACAAAAAAAAATTTGATCCAGTCAAAGAATTATTATCGGAGAATTTTTTAATTATCTAATGTAATTAATTAATTAATTATATATATATATATATAATTCGAACTTAATATCACTATTTAATTTGAAATAATCTATATGGTGAAACTTTTTATTCTTTATAATATTGGTCAAGTCACTTAAATTCTAACTTTCACAAAATTTTCATATTTTTGTTTAATTATAAAACTATCATTTTAATTCTTAATTTTGTAAAATGACAATTAATAATATTTTTAAAAGAAATCAAGCAATAAACTATTTTACAAAATCAATACTAATTAGCTGATACTTATAAAAAATTAGTAAAGATGTATTGTTAGTGTAAAAAAAACTAATTTCAATTAATAAAAAATATTAAAAATATAAATTTTAAAATAGCTAATTTTAAAGTAAATAAATGTATTATATATAATGGTTTGCACGTAGTTAGATGATATTAGTGTACATATTATTCATTTCACTTAAAATCAAGAGAATTTTAACAAGTAATTAATGTGTTGAAATTACAATATAATTATCTGATAGTATCTCAGTTTTATCTTTGATGTAAGTAATTTTTTACCACATCTTGCTTATTTTTAGGTTGAATTCTAAATTATGAGATGTCTTAATTTCCTTTGATGAAATTCACTGTGAAGATCCGGGAAAAATAAAATCAAGAGTGGTTGCACCATTGTAGTTGTACAACACATGCGACCGAAAGCAATTAACACTACACACGTTGACAAAAAGTGATTGCGTCCCTGCAGGTGTAGTAACTCATTGCGTAAAGCTTTTGGCACAATATAGCTCAATGTCATAGGTCAATTCCCCATCAAATTACGTCCCTTACCTTTGACGCAATGCAAATAAAAACATATTCCTTAGATAAATAATTTAAAAACAACCCTTTTGCTAGATAGGTTGAAAAAGAACCCCTAACTCATGTTTTTGCCCACCGATACCTATAATGTCTCTATTTCTCTCATCACGTCACGTCATAATACGTATAAAACCTATGTGTTTTTTTTGTCTCTTATCTTTCTCTCATAATGGCACATTCGGTGTTCATGAATAGTTTTCCAAATTAACCTGACAAAATCTAACACAGTAAAAGTAGTATTTTAATTAACCCACTTGAAAGCACGTGTCGACGAGGGTGCAAACAGATTGATCCGCTAGCAAAGCCGAAGCCCTGTGGTGCATTATCCCCGTCAAGACTTGCAATATCTTCATCATCACGGCATCCTCCGAAGCCGGAGGACTTGTCATCAAACACTTCAAACTTGAGAATCTTGAGAACGGAAGAGAGGGCAGATGGTGCGCCACTCTTGCTGAAGGTTGAAAATGAGAGAGCGAAGGGATCGTAAGGAACTGATGAGGGAAGAGTCGTGTAGCTATCTTCGGAGGAAGGGATGTTGTAGAGAGGAGTGAATTTTGGACGACGAATCACTGCTAGAACTGCCCCAACTTCGGTGTTAAGCATGCACGAGAGTCCCAGTTGTGTCTTCTTTTGGATTTTGTTGTGTCCTTCTTGTTTTCACCGTCGTGCATGAAATCTTCTACGTTCTCCATTGCATGCAAATTAACGTTCTTTTTAAAAATAGGTTAACTAACCTTGCATGTTAAGGACGTACTCTACTTTTTACTTTTTACTCTGTTTGTGCATGTTGATATTGAAATTTACGTGTTTTTGTTTTTCTTTTTCAGAGGTTGTACCTAGGTTGCAGTGAGAGTGGAGAAGACCGAGTACAAAGGAAAGAGAGAGAATTTCGTATGTGTGTGAGGACATAGAATCATGGGAAAAGGGATTGCCGGATTGTTTGGGAAAGAAGTGGTAGATTTAATTTGTTTTTCTATGGTTGCTAATTAATATTTGAGGAGGAGATGTAGCATTTTGTTTTGGAGCAATGTTACGTAACTTACGTTTATTTATAGTTTATCGAAAAGTTTGCAATGGATTTTTATTTCTATGCTACCCGTACAAATAGTTTAAACTGGTACATAGAAGAATCTCTTTTTTTTGGTATTTACATTTAAATATAAGAAATTTTAGAGTATCGTTAATCTTAAGTGCTTAATGGCTAGTTCTGTTAAAAAAAGTGTTTAATGACTAATTGAAATCTCCTTTTCATTTTTTATTTGGCCTGAGTGGGAAGTAATAGGTTTTAATAAACATTCAGTGTTATGTAAAGGTTAAATTTTTTATCAGTATGTAAACAAATGTTAATTTTTATTTTTGACAGAAAACAAAGTTTAATTAATTACTATAAGAGTGAAAACACTTTATTTGTATGTAAAATTCATATATTATTTATTCAAATAATTACATAATCATTTACATTGTCTATATAACGCCTTGTTTGGTAGCGACGATGAATTTAACTTTGCGCAAATGGAAGCATCCGTTTTTCATTTCTGCAATGTCTTCTTTTTTTTCTGCAAAATCTCACTCCTTTAATATAAGTTGCTTCTGTTAGTCTCATTTTTCAAGCATTTTTTTGTCTCCAGTGGTGTACGGGAAAAAGAAGAGATACGTAAAAAAAAATTAGAAATATACTGATTGCTTATTTATATGACTCATACGGATCATCAATCTGTATTGCCATACAGATCAATAATCCGTATTACTCATATGGATTGTCAATCCGTAGGTTTTAATTTTTTTTAATTGTAAATAAAATTTTCTGAATTTTATATTTAATTTGTTTTGTAGTGTAATTTTTTTGTAATAGTTTTAGTAATTTTAGAAATATTGATATGGTGATATTATTTTATAGTATCATTAAAAAAAATAAAACAATGTATTTAGTAATTAGATTGGTAAAAAAATGATAATATATATAAAGTTTTTAAAATTGCTAAAACTAACATTAGATTGCTTAAAAATTAATTTAGTAATTAATTGAAAATAATTTAGTAATTAGATTGGTAAAAGTAATATTAGATTGCTAAAACAATTTTGTGTATACATTTAACTGAATTATGTATTTTAATATTTATTACAGTGATTAATAATTAAATAAATTTGGTATTTTATTGAATGATGTTTTTATTAGAATTTATATGATATTTTATTGAATGATGTATTTATTAGAATTTATATGATATTTATTGAATGATATTTTAATGAAGATATGTAGTAAAAATCTAGTATGTGGTTATATGATGTACAATACATTTTGATTTTATTTTTGTATAGAGCTATATTTGTGTCGATAATAAATGAGGTGATTGTATAATTTTTTAAAGTTGTACTTTTTTATCATTGAATTTGTTAAATATTTTATTAAGATGGACGAAGAACAGTGAATGTGTGATAGTATCATGTCTGAAAAAGTTGATATGAATGTTGAAAATAAGAGATGTTGGCGTGAAAGTAGAACACATTGATTGCTCTGATGCCTTTAATACTTCTCAGGTATTTGTCTAATTTGTTGCTGGTACAGTAATTATATTACGTAAATGTTTATTGATCTCAGACTTTTTTTGAATTGTGTTATAGTTGTTTTTTAGTCGTGATGAAAATTTTACATTGGGCTCGATCGGTGACTCGTGACATTGGATTTGTTGTCGTGATAATGAAGTCAGACACCAATATTGTTAGAGGAAGGGTCTCATTTTTGTTAATAGCCTGCGAAAGGAGTGGTGAGTATAGGCCTAAGAAGAATGATTTGGTAAGAACATGAACTGACAATAGAAAATGTGGATGCCCGTTTAAGTTGCGTGCGAAACTAGTTTTGAGGGGAGAAGGATGGATGGTGAAGTTAATTTGTGGGGTTCACAATCATAAAATGACAAAGTCATTGGTTGGACATCCATATGCGGGTAGACTGACTAAAGATGAGAAGATTGTTGTTGTTGATATGACAAAATTCATGGTAAAGTCAAGAAATATTCTCTTGACGTTGAAGGAGCACAATGTCAATAGTTACACAACAATCAAACAAATTTACAATGTCAGACATGCTTACCGTTCTTCCATAAGAGGGAGTAACACCGAAATGTAACAGCTCATGATGCTGCTTGATCGAGATCAATATATTCAGTGGCATAGGATGAAGGATGATAATGTTATACGTGACTTGTTCTGGAGTCATCCTGATGCAGTAAAATTAACCAATTCTTGTAATTTGGTTTTCTTGATTGAAAGTACCTACAAAACACAAATAGGTACAAACTGTCGTTGCTTGATATTGTTGATATTACACCAATAAGAATGACATTCTCTGTTGCTTTTGCTTGCTTGGAAGGAGAACGTCTTAATAATGTTTTTTGGGTTCTACAGCGATTTCAAGGTCTTTTCATGAGAGTTGATGCATTCCTCGGGGTTATTGTCACCGATAGAGATTTGTCTTTGATGAATACAGTGAAAACTGTATTCCCAAATGCTACCAACTTACTGTGCCGGTTTCACATTGAAGGCAGAGTGCAAAACCCTGGTTGCTCAAAAGAATGCATGAGATTATGTCATGGAGGGAGTTTGGTTAATTGTCCATGTAAAAGTTCTTTTGATGAGAGCTTCTTCAACAGGTGGTTGTTGTTGTTCTTCATTTAAATTCTATGCGACCATAGGAGGATCCTCGACAACATGCGCCTGTTGTCGCTGCCTACGGGCATCAGTATCATCGTCACTCGCCTCTTTCCTTCCCAACTTTCCAATTGCTTGGCGGCCTAAAGCGTGTCCGAGACCTCTAGTTGTTTTTTAAACTAACAATTTTAAAATCTTTTACATTTTTGTTTAAATCATTTTTTTTAAAACAAATAATTTAATTATTTACAATATTTCTTTCAATATTTTTTAAAACTAACAATCTTAGTATCTTTTAAATTTCGATTTTAATATTTTGTATAACTACCAAATTTAATTTTAATCATTTTTTAAAATTAAAAATCTTAATATATTTTAAATTTTGGTTTCAATATTTTTTTAACTACCAAATTTAATATATTTAAAAAAAATCAATCATATTTTAAATTTTAAATTTTGGTTTCATCAATTTTTAAAATTTAAAATCAATTTTATTTTAAATTTTCTTTTCAATCAATTTTTTAAAACTAACAATTTTAAAATATTTTAAATTTTTGTGACAATATTTTTTATAACTAACAAATTTAATATATTTTAAAATTTTATTTCAATCATTTTTTATAACTAACAAATTTATTATACAATTAAAATATTTGTTTCAATATTTTGTATAACAAATTTAAATAATTTAAATTTTTTGTTTTAACAAATTTAAATTATTTTAAATACTTTTTATGATTTCAATATTTTTATAAGTAACAAATTTAATATCTTTTAAATATTTGTTTCAATTTTTTTAAAAGTTAAACAAATATAATATTACAATATTTTAAATTAATTTTTTGGCGAAACTAATCTTAGTTTTGGAAATCTAATCTAATCTTAGTAATCTAATCTAATCTTAGTAATAACTAAAATATTTTTTTTTGTTTTTATACAAAAATCAATACTTAACAAACAAATCAAGAAAAATATTTTTGACCAAATAAGCCCATACATAATACAAATCAATACATTATCAAATTACACAAATTATTACAAAACATAATTACACTACAAAACAATTTCAAAAATAATTCACAATTTTTTTCAATTAAATAAAAAAAATCATACAAATCAATAATCCATATAGGTTTTTTTTCCAGAAAAATAAGGTTTTTTCCACCATTGATTCAATACATTCTTTCAAGCAAAACAATAAATCAAGCAAAGTGCGTGACAACATGTATAAACACGAAGGATAACTTACAAGAAGAAGCAGTAGCAAAGAAGAAGATGAACCGGGAAGAAGAAGAACCAAAGGAAGCAGCAACATGTGTGAGAAAGCGTGAGAAGAAGCACCAATGTGTGCAAAGCGGAGGAACGAGAAGAAACAAAGAAGCAGAGAAGAAGAAAGAAGAAGCAGAGGACGAAGAAGAAGAAAGAAGAAGCGGCACACGAGAGAGGCAGTGACTGATACCAACGAGTCATTGTTCCTATTTATATTAAACAGGTGAAGGACATGTTAGCCCTTTCACCTAGGTTGCTGGATGTCCCAGCAAAAATAACAAAAATACTAGGTGCCCAAAGCAACACCCTTACAAGGGAGATAAATTTGCATCGTCTTCACACTTTGGCTGGAGGGGGGATTTGAGATAGTAAGTCAATGTTACCATTATTATGTTTTGTTTCTTGTGACCCACTAGGCATTCTACTCATGTACCACGGAAAGCTCCAACAATCACACTTGTGTGCTGAGTAAATGCAATTATATAATCGATAATGTTGGAATAGTAATCAGTTATATTAACTCATGGATGATATCTGGCTCTTATAATTTGATTAAATGCAATTATATAATCGATAATGTTGAAATAGTAATCAATTATATTAACTCATGGATGTGATATCTGGCTCATTTAATTTGAAAGGTATAATAGTATTTTTTATAAATCTATAAAATTCTCTCCTCCCAAACAAAAGAGGAGCCATCGATTTCTCAAAATGAAAATAAATGTACTTGAGAATAATTACATGCAGTTCCTATTCAAGTCAGATTGCTGGCACTACCTATCGCCACCTACATCTTTACTTGCCTGATATAAATGAAGTTTTAAGTTCATACCACAGAGAGATTAATGTATCTAAAGCATCTTCATCCAAAGAGTTACAATCCTCTATGCGTGAGATAGATACCAAGGTCTTCAACCATTCTTCATGAAGGGTTGAGAACTCTGATCTCTGTTCGCTTGACCTAAAACTTTGTCCAATTGATTTTTTCATCTTCTGGCTTGACTTAGAAGCAATGTTTACCGTTTTTTCTGGGATTCCAGCCATGAGGGCCACCTGCAAGCCGTAGCTCTCTGGACATGGTCCGGAGGCAAGCCGATATAGGAAAACTAGTTCCTGATCACGCATGGAGTGGGTATCCGATTTTGAATTGAAAGCACAAGCCATGTGTTGCATTATAACACGTGGATGAGAAGCAAACTCTTTCGTGAGTGGATGGTAGTGGGTGGCAAATAGCATGCGACAGTTAACTTTTTCAATCAGATGCCGGAATACCTAAACATTATCAAAATCACAAATTACTAAAGGTCATAATAATCTAAAAGATTTTACCCAGGCTTAGAGCAAAGTAAAAAAAAAAAAGACAGTTTTTATTTCTTTACCCTGTTCAATGGGCACTCTAGTGTTTAACTTTCGAGCATATCCACCCAGTAAAGTATAGAAATGCAGTACTTAAAAACAGAACCAAAAACTTCATTTAACATAAAAGATTGAAAATACTAGTGAAGAGTAGAGTCTCACTGCATAAGCAATGGCATAGCCATCAAAAGTGCTTGTTCCCCGACCCAATTCATCAAGGATAACAAGAGAATCTTGAGTAGCATTCTGAAGCACCGATGCCGTTTCAGTACACTCAATAAAGAAGGTACCTAAAAAATACAAAGTTTGTTGGCATTGGCAATCCATAAAGTCAGGTAAACCGTCTCTATACACATGCACATTTTGAGACCAATTTTCTACATTTTCCAAGTTCTGAAAAACCTTATTAATGCCAACAGAAATATCAATGTGTTTAGGTAGGAAAAACCTCTGATGGGCAAGCATGTCACAAAACCATAAAGCTCATTTGTTTTTGTTAGAGTACTTACTCTCGCCTGTCATGATTCTATCTTTGGCTCCAAGTCGTGTGAAGATGATATCCACAGCTGAGAGAACACAACTTTCACATGGCACATAACAGCCTAGCTGCAAAGACATTGGAAACATTATAAAAGAGGAATCAGAACAATCTGACAGAGTAAACCATATAAAATGTCAAATGCACTTCCCTTGAGGTTTTATAGTATCATGCATCAGCACCCTTGATCTGTCTAAATAAAATGACCATCCTTTTTCCAAATTGAGCAATATTTTTTTGCCACCAGGAGGAGCAAAATGTTCTACAGTTTTTCTTTGTATATATATTTAAACAGGCAGTGAGATCAAAGTAGTTTAATTTATAAGTAACTACTCAACAATGATGTCTGGCTTAATCAAACAAGTAAAGGGGTGAAGAGGGAAAACCTGGGCCATAATAACAGCCAGACAGGTGGAACGCAGAAGTGTTGACTTTCCACCCATGTTTGGTCCAGTAAGCAGCAAAGTTCGAGGATACAACCCATCTTCATTCTCACCAAGGATCACATCATTGGGGACAGGCAAACATCCACTGTCTCCAAGGGCAAATGGATGCCATAGTCCCTTCATCTTGAGCACTGTTCTGCCATTGTCTTTACTTGTACCTTTTGATGCCACTATAACTGGCCTAGACATAGTTCCGCAAGAAAAGGTAGAAGTAACAGCAAAAGATCTTAATACATCAATGCAATTGATGGCATGAACAACTTCAAACCACTGAGCAGCTTTCTCCAAAAATAATTCAGCAAGTATTTTGAGTGTTTCAGCATCAGAATCTGCAACATTGTGATTCTAGCACCAACTATACAGTTAGACGTACATACACTCAAAGATAACACAGCACTGCATATGTTTCCAAACATGACCATATAATTGATGAAAATGAAAATAAACATTTTCCATACATCAAACTGCTAAAAATGCCAATTATCTACAGTAAAAAATTCAGTAAGAATCAACTGTGCTGCAAACTTTTTATCTTAACAAAAACAAACTAGAAATGGATTTAATAATTATGATGATTTTGAAAATTTTAATTAGAAAGATCTCAGGTATAATATATTAAACTGGCTAAAAGGGTTATTACACAAGGTGCCAAAATGAATCAAATGATTCAAACCTAATAAACTAGTCTGAGTAGCCTGAAATAGGGGCTGACTGAGTCAGGAAAAATAAAGATTTAGTAATTTTTATTTGGCCCAGCCTGGCACGAATTAGACTATGACCCAAATCAGGCCAGGCAAACCCAAATGCCTAAGCCCCAAATTCAAGTGCCAAGTAAGAAAAATACCTGGTAATTTGGGAAGTCACTGTCTACTGCTGCTTCAAACTGAGCAAGAAATTGATCAAGCCCGTTACTACCAGTCAGAATTGGAAGTTTAAAAACTTTGGTCAAAGACGATATTAGAGGCTGCTCTTTCTGTAGAAGAAGCAACAAACTCAAAGCAGTCCGAAGGCCTCTCACAAGTGATCCAAACACTTTCACCTGTATTACATTAAAAATTATGTGCACATAACAACAGAAAAGTAGTACAACAACAATCATAATATAACCTTCAGTACGGATTTTATACATATCATAAATTAGTCTAAAAATCCCAAACATGTATATATAGGTTATCCCGCATGGACAACTAAGTTTTGAACAAACAATATGATCAGATTTTTCCCCATAAACTTTTCCAATGCCAATTTCACTGTTTATGTAATAGCCACATGTTTTTTCTTCTAACCAATGCAGTCTCCAATCTCCATTCTCCAAGGCATGAAATAGATGACGAAGTAATATAGACATGAGAAACACTAGTATCATGATATTAAAATAAGATGTTGCGGCCAAGTCTTCTTTTTTTCACATTAAAATGAGTAGATAGCTCCAAAATGAGTGAAGAAAAATTGTTCAGAAGTCATACTAAGAAAGAATAAGCATATCCTTTACAAAATTGACATGAAAAACAGTAGCAGAACTCACCCTCTGCTTCAATATTTTCTTTCCCAATAGGGGCAATAAGAGAGGGCCTGATAATTGAAGGCTGGACTTAATTCGGCCAAGCAAATGTTCCAAGTCTGGAAGCCTGCGAAGATGTTGAGCAATATGTGGCACAATCTCTGGGTTAGCCATTAGATCATCCACTACATCAAGCCTTTTGTTAATTATTTCAGGATCTATTAATGGACAGCAGATCCAGTTCCTAAGAAGCCGCTTTCCAGATGAAGTTACACACTTATCAAGACAATTGTACAATGAACCTGAAACTCAAGCAGAATAGATGTCATGATTTCACACAGAATTTTCTAATGAAAACATATTGGAATGTTAAGAGTGCTCAAATAGGACAAGTACTAGCCTGATTTGCCACCATCCTCATTATTGAAAAAGAGTTCTAGATTTATCATTGTTGGACCATCCATTTTGAGGCAACCCTTGTAAACTTGGTATGGATATAAATCCCCATTCTGTAGGACATCATCCAGCTGTATGAAAAGTGGAACAGATTAATTATCTTAAACAACATGCATGCAGATACATTTAGTGCTAACCCTCTCTAGAAGGGCATCATTGTAAGTACAAAAGTGTACCATCAATCTATCCAGATGACCAATCAGCCTGCCTAGGGCAGACAAGGTGATTTCACGATGAATCACATTGCTCAGTACATGATCCAGCAAATGAGACGAGCCTTTGAAGTATCCCTTTGAGTGAATTAAATCCCTAATTTCATTGTTCACCAAGTCAGTGATGGACTGAACTGGAGTGAACTGTAGTGTCCTCGAACCTGCAACGAGAACAGAAATCAATAATGAGATTCAAGGATGCTTTTCAAAAAATTTAAAATGAATAAATTCAACTTAACACAGTAAACAAAATATTTTAAAGACTTAATGCTATAAAAAGTTAATGTTATGCCGAAATATCTAACTGCAACAAAGTGCAAAAATAACTCCAATTCCTAACAAAGTGCAAAAATATTTTGAAAACTCAAATTATTCACATTGTACAAATAAAACTGTTTGCAGTGTCACAAAGGTAATATCCATACCAGCTTAATTTCAAAAGGGAATAGGTAGCCTAATTCTATGGAATCATTTTGTTCTGTATATATTTGCAGATATTATAGGGATACAGTACAAGGATCAACTGTGTTGGTCATTTGTAAAGTACACCTTATAGTGTAAATATTAAAACATCGCTTTCTTCACCAAGGAATTACTTAGGTCACAATAATTGACCACCACTAGATGTTTGCTATTAACTTTTTTTTTTGGATAGGCAAATGTTAGTTGTTAGTATTGTTAGTTTTTGTTAGCGGGGGGATTCAAACCCGCGACCTCTCCCCCCTTCCATTCTCCCTTCACCACTAGACCTACCTTATATCTCTGTTTGCTATTAATTTATGATACAAAACTGTGAAAAAATGATTATTTTCCAGCTAGTGTTGTAATTCACATACAGCTTCCACGGCAAAGCATAATAAATACAGCAGCAGAAACACCCATTTAAAATTCTAGAATGCTTTCAATATCATGCTAGTGTACCCCTAAACCACAATGAAGGATCACATCTCACCATTCAACGAGAATTTTCTAAGTGCCTTCTGAGCTTCTTTGGACAAACCTGTAAAACATCATATTTTTTAACATGAAGATATAACCTTTAGAATTGAAGTGCATTCAAATCAAGAGGAATACTACCAACACTCCTTAATACATTCTTTCCAACACATTTGTTTTATTATTGGGTGAATTTTATGTGAGACCCAAAAAATAAAAAGTGGGCACACTGGCTCAAGTTATTCAAAGAAATTAACATAAAATTCACCCATTAATAGCATGTAAGAAAAAATAAATGTATCAAATACTGTGTAGCCAGCATTTCAATTCAAGTTAAAGGCCAAGCAATAAGACTTCTCAGTGTTCACCTCTACTATCATATATAACTTCCTTGGGTGACACCTAAAATCCAATTCCCAGAATCAAATTAGCTAACAGTTTGACAAATCAGAATGACCATTCACATTAACTAAATCAAAAATCAGGAATAGGGAGGGGTATTGTGAGCATACTTGCACCAATAAAGCCCCCAAAGCAGAACAGGAAGCATCGTCGTCTATGGAGCCAACCCAAAATCTAAGCCGAGCACAATCAACAAAAGCAAATCCATACACAACTGCACCATTATCCAAGACATTGTTTTCCTGTAGAAAACATATAACTCACCATCATACCTAACTACAATGGCATATAAAAAATGAATAACTAAGTAACAGTGAGAAGTACCTCTTTTATTGCAAGAAGGTGAACAGCATCAGGACCAATATTACCATCCACATTGGTTGATGGAGTGAGTACCTGAACTAATTTTCTCCGAACAACCTGCAATCCAGTGGTGACGCAATACCATGCACAAAAGCAGTCAATTCAAAAGCATAAAAGATACAAGATACGATATTATACAAAGACTTCTGATGTCTTGTAATAATTTAATCAACAAAAACAGGAACATTTTCAAGTGACAACTGTGTGTCCTGTCAAATATACAGTCCCAATATCAATTAGAAACTTCATAAAAGTTCCCTACATCATATTGGATAAAATAAAATTAACACACAAGAGTAAATATTATCTGATGAAATAGAGACCTGAACTAATCTCTTGTGTAGTTACAGTAAGCTACAGAATCTGTGTGTGGGTATAAAAAATAATGATTGTTGAAGCATAACTCATCAAGCACAGCCAAATGTTGAAAACATCTTGATGAACCTTCTGAAGCTAGGTAGCCAACACAACTCCAAGAATGAGAAAACTTACAGAGTTAGCTCCTCTAGACTTTGCTTCTCCAGATGTCTCTAATTGCTCCACTCGTCCAACCTTATACCTTCACAATGAAAGTAGTGTACTAAGTCTACAACAATTAAATTTATTATTGAGATTTAACACATACAGTCCAATCTATCTAGAATTAGCTACAATGATCTATATGGTGTACAAAATCATCATTTGGCATATGATAAATATAGTTTCACTACCAACTATCAAATCAAATCCATGCCATCCTTACCCACGTGCAACCAGCTTTAGAACAGCATCATCAATCCCACTTTCAGATATACCAACCTGAACCAACAAGTAAAAACCACTCACTGAAGAGATAAACTAACAGGAAAACAGGCCAAGAACCAACAAAAACAAAAATTTGAAATCACCTGCCGACATTTTCCAACACCACTTAACGTTATTTTCCAATCAAGCTCCTTATGGCCAATGTCGGCATCCATTTCATAAAGCTCATAAAATTTTCCCTGCATTGACCATTAATTGTGGCATACTATTATTAACCAAAGGTTATGCATAATAAAACAAATAAACCACAGGAAACAGAGGAATTAAAACACCAATATTCAAAGAGCTTGATTAACTAACCACTTTAAAAAAAAGCAAAACATCCATATATTTACATTTGACACTCCAATACTGTTTCTGTGATGCTGACATTTTCCCCAAAACTTCTGGAGGAATATAAAGCGTTGTCCTGTCATACAAAGGATTATCCGGCCTTCTTCCATTAGCATCCCTGATTCGAGAAGGATCGAGCCATTCAAACTTGCTAGCCACTTCTGCTTCCTTCTTAGTCATGTCCAATTCCAATGAACCGTCAAGAAATCTAACTCGTTTGCCAGAATTCAGCAACGAACCAAACTTGGATCCATCCTCTCGACTTCGCTTCACATGAGAAGCAAGAGGCAGCATCCCTGGGGTTTCTGGTCCAGTGACATTATCATCAGTTTCAACCACCACAATGTTCTCTTGATTAGCCTTTTCCTTGAAATTCACAGCATTATCTTTCACTTTCACCAAAGGTTGAAAAGCTGCTTCTGCCTTGTTCACCACTTTACAATCAGTATCAGCACATATTCCCACTGGTAAAGAAGATTTAGGCAAACTACCATTCAATGAGTGGCTCCTGCAAAAAAATAAAAAAAGCACCTGAGATACTCATAGACATGTTTTAAAAAACAGTCCACACCTGTAATTTCTCTTGGAATTCAATGGGGCCTGAGCCCAAAAAAGGAACTACAACGAAATTAATTGAGGGGCAGTGACCCTAATAACATCAGAGCAAAGCAACAAAGTCAGATAAGCCGGTGGCTGCTCATACATCAAGACATCAACTTCCATATTGCAGGCCAATTTAGCTAAAGCATCCACACAGGCATTCCCCTCTTGGTAAATATGGGAAACACAAACTCTCCACCCATCATTCAGTAATCTACGAATTTAAAGCATCACTCTCCAACCCATTGTACTACCCTCTGAGCACCCAGTGATGCTCTTAAGTCTTAACAACTATTTCAGAATCCACATAATAGAAGCCTTTTGATTGAGCCATCTGAAGACCTTAATAAATTCCCCATAACTCAGCTATGAAGGAAGAAGCTCTGCCCACTTTCGTCTGCAACATTAAGATTTTTGGAGCCACTGCAACCACAATTGCGGCGGCATTGTCCACAAATTTCTATAACATCAAGGATCACAACGAAACTGCAACGGCAACCACAATTTAAATCCTTCGTAGCATCCAATAAAAACAACTTTCCACTACAAAACAAAAACTGCTTCCATTTCAATATCGATGGCATCTTTAGTTCAATACTCTCTAACATGCATAGAAAATCCTGCTTCTATTCGACCTATTATCACTGAATAGATCAACCACATTTCCATAGCATCATTTCCTAATAAACTCACCAGTGCTTCACCTTTGACGCAAAACGAATATCAAAGCAATAGGCAAAAAAAGTATTGGAATGTTCCAAAGTACAAACGAAACAAATTCCGTTTTCTCGCACTTTCATAAAACCCTAAGGTAACTAGTCGGAGAAGGAAAATAGCGAAGCGTACCTCTGAGTAACTCTTTCGTTGTCGTCGACCTTGACAAATTTGTGCATGATGCTTTCAAACAGGGAGGGACCAGATTCTTTCTCGTTTGGCGCGAAATTTGCCGGTAAAACGCGCCGCGGCACCTTTTCCGGTGGCGTGTCGGTTCCTCTGACGTCATCGGCCGGTGGCCGTTGGTTGACAGCGGCAGTGACGTTGCCGTTGGGCTGCTGAACCGGCGGAGTGGTGGGTGGCCGGTCGCCGGAAATTCGGTGAAAATATCTAAGCATAGTGTTGAAATTTTTGGCGCCAAAAAATATTTGAGCGCTTAACCCTTGAGTTGAGCAGTTCGTTCGCAGTAGAATTAGCTGGAGAGACTTTTATAGGCAAATTTACCTCATAGGACCTTTTTGTAACTATTTACTAAATAGGTTTCTTTTGAAAATATTTATGAAGGAGTTCCTTTTTACAAAGGCAGTCTTGCCAATGGGAGGGGCAAGACAGGCTCATCACACCAATTCATTAATAATAATTAATGAATTTTAAAATGAGAATTATTAAAATTCTTAACTTAATTAGTGAATTTCATTTTACATTTTTACTCATAATAATTCTCATTTTAATTTTAAAAATATGTTTAATAGTTAAATAATCTTAGTTGTAATTATAAATCACTTCTATTAATATTTTTTTATAAAAAACAAGAGAAATAACAAGAGAAACTGATTTTTTTATTATATAAAAATATTTAATATACCTTCTTATTATCAAACTGTATAAAATAAAAATATTTTATTTGCCACATTAAATATCGCCATAAGTACTGGCGGCTCATATGCTTTTCTTTAATTATATAAACATAATGCTTTATATAAAGAATGAAGACTATAAGACTAAGGGAAATAATCTTTTGCAAAGCATATGTGCTTCGTGACCCAGTTTCGAAAGATGAGAAAAAAAATATAAATAACATGTACTTCTTTTATTAAAAAAATAAAAAAAATGCAAAATTAAGCCAGTTGTTTTGCTATACAGACCGATAATATTTTCTTCCTTCTCCATGTATTGCCACAAGCACTGGCGGCACCATCACATCAGCCTGTCTCGCCCCTCCCATTGGCGAGACTGTCTCCACCTCACCCTGTCTCGCCCCTTCCATTGGCGAGACTGGTGTCTCGTCATTGGTGATGGCGGCACCCTTTGTAAAAAGGAATCCCCTCCGTAAATACTTTCAAAATGGACCATGTTTGGTAAATAGTTACTAAAAGGGTCCCTCTGATGTAAATTTACCGACTTTTATACTATTCAGCGAATTTCGCTTCCAGTGCTTTACCTTTCTTACTTTAACTTGTTGGTAACTCGTGCAATGGTTGTGTGCATTCTTGAAAACAAAACTTGTGTAAAAATATTTGATTTAAAAGTGAATAATAAATTATATGAGGAAAAAATAATCATTTATAGCATAATGAAATAATATAAAAAATACATTAAAAAATGTTGAGATCAATTTAGAACTAACTTAGAAGATCCTAATTAGTCTAATTACTCCTAATTTATGTTTAATAAAATTCTCAAGCCTTTTAGTTAATATGAAGGTGGTAACTCATGAAGATTATATCAAAAACTTTTTAATTGTAAGAACAAAAGTAGTCACTAAATGCATGATTATATTGATGGATGCTAGTAACTATTACACTCATAAATCCCCCGCACGAATTTTGTTTAATGAAAATAATTGGGAACAAAAGCTAAAAAGAAAGTTAAAATAGCCTCAAAGTGATATTTCAAATGTTATTTTGAAATTGAAATTACTTATTGAGATGTATGCTATGAAGATCATGAATGATTGTTCCAAACTTGATTATTTCCTTCAAAATCAAATGTTGTGTTTGCAATATGTCAATAACAACTTTAATCCCTAGGTAATAAAAAAGGACTTAAGTCTTAAGATAATGTTGTAGGTAATATGTGGTTGTATATTGTATCCAAATTATAAAACATTATGGCCCTTGATTTTTAGTTGTATGGCATATATAAATTTGAGAAACAATTGTTGCTGGCATATTGAAGCTAACTTTGAATCTCTACAATAGGATAAAATATTAACTACTAATTTAAAATAGCAACAAAATTAACCTAAATTTTCACTTTTGTATGTATATATGTGGGATAGATAGTCACTGATATTATGGACGGAAAATACTTTCAAATCAGATAGACAAATAATTTGGAACTCTTATATCTTCCTCTAAAGAAACACTAACTGGTCGAGCATGTTAATCATCTTCATAGGGATAACTATTGAGAACAACTACTAAAAAATGTTGATTTGTCTAATACAGTAAAGGATTGATATATATGCATTTTACCTTACTATTTCAAAGCTCTAAATCTTAATAACAAAGTTGTATGAATCAAGATAATTATGATCTTCAACCTTGTAGGGATTTGATTCTTCTAATAGAAGATTGTAACAAATTAGTCTCATTCGCAATCAGACATGTTAAAATAAGTGGTACTATGAGTATGGAATAAATTGTGTCAGGAGGAAAATATCTACCTTGTGTACACTTTAAGGTCCCCAATGAAAATTTATAACTGCTTTCTCAAAGGAAACAACTTCGCAGCAATACCATGGTTACAAAAATTAAAAGATACTCATTTTTGTCCCTTCTAAAAGAATGAATCATGTAATACTTGTACCACTGACCAATCAAAATGAATATTTTTGTCAAAGTCGAAATGGATTTAGAGTTATTTGTCATACCTAGTTGAAGATTATTTATATAATAAATAAAGAATTTCAAAACATGGTTTGTTATTTATGTAAAAAATTCAACATGTATCAATAAATATTAACCAATAAAATCATTTTGTATGAAAATACTATAAGTATAGTAAAAATATTATTTTGTAATAAATATCATACCTAACAATACATACATTTAAATAAAATATTATACAATAAGTACATGATAGGTACTTAAATTCTCATCCCCATTCTAGTGAATGATACTTGTAGTTCCTAGCATAAAAATTAAAATTAATTTTAATTTATTATGTTATTGTGCATGCAATATTTTGTAATAATAAGATATTTGATAAATTAAATTTAATATATTTATTATATAATTATGTAAAAATATATATATATATATATATATCTATATATATATATAATAATTAATAAAATTTTAATATATAAAGTTATTAACATAGAGATAAAATAGAAGTTTGTAATAAATATATTAACTAATTAGATTCAAATTAATTTTTAGTATAAATTTTTCAACCACGTGATATAAATATTATTCAACAAAATGTTCATTTATGTCATTATTTTATAAAGTTTCTAAGTAAATTTTCCTTATAGGATTTTCAATTAAAAATAAATATTGTTTGAGTCTTTGATATGAATTTTTGTTAAATATTCAAAGAGTTTTATTATTCATAATAGTTTATTCAGATTGATGTCAAGAAAAATAATATTTATGGTATCTATCTTAAAAAATAAAGTTAATTTAATTTGTGACATTACTTAGTAAGTATTTTAAAATTATTTTGTAATAATAAATCATTATGTAATAAATATATTAAATAACTAGATTTAAATTTATTTTTAGTACAAAAATTTAAATCTTAAAATATCAATACTAATCAACAAAATATTCATTAATTAAAATATTTAAATTTATTTTATATGATATGTAACTATGTTAAATACTCATAAAAGGAGGTTTTCCCATAATGGTTCATCCATGATTGCGCAGAGTATAATTATTGTCCGTAAATGATAATTATGATCTCTATCATAAAAAAATTAAAACTAATTTAGTTTATGATATAGTGAGTGAGCAATTTAAAAAAAATTAATAAAAATAATTTTAATAAATTAATTTTAATACATTAATTATATATTTATATAAAAATATTTTCTAAGTAAAAATAATTTTATAGGATTACAAAGTTAAAAAAAATATTGTTGCATTTTTTTATGTAATTATATTAAATATTTAGAGAAAAAACTGTGTCGTTTATATCATAGACAAATTTACCTATCGTCAATCATATTTTTTGTCTTTATTATAACTAAAAATATTTTGATTTATAATATTATTGATAAAGTAATTTAAATTAATTAATTTTGATTGTCCAATAACAAAGAATCAAACTATTATTTTACAATAAATATATTAACTAAATGTTCTTATTTTGGTAAACATAAATTATTTAATATTAAAAATGTTAAAGAATAAAATAAAATGTAGAATAGATAAAATACAAAAAGAAATAATACAGCATAAAAAGAAAAAAAAAGAAAAAACATTTAAAAAGATGAGTAGGATAAATAATAAAATGGTTATTTATTATATATAGTAAATAAATAATAATAGGAAAAAAAGGTGAAAGAAACTCAAAAGGTAAGAGAAAGAGTTGCAACGCCTGTACATCGTAGGTCACTATTGTCATGTCCTAAAAACATTAATAAAGTTATTATAGTCAATTAATAGTGCATTCGCACCTATTGTGTTCATTCCTATATTTTTCTAAAATGAAAAATAATTATGATACATTGGACTTGTCACATGTTTCAACAAACCAAAGTTGAGTTATTCTTATGCTGAAAGTTCAGGTTTTTTTACATCCATTTATATCTCTAATCTTATCTGAAATGTTATGGTGGAGATTTGTGTTTAAAGGTGCAGCGAACATAGGGTGGAGAATGGAAAGAAATTAAATGCACTGCATACTTGTTCAGTAACACATACGCATGACAAAAGTTTGAAAGCCTGACCCTTTTCATAATATATGACTGAGATAGACACCAACCTCTGAACCTGTTGAGTAGGCAAATAAAAAAAGTCAAGCAGAAATTAATGTGTAGCATTTAGAAATTATGTTATTGTATGGGAGAAATATCAAGGGCGTTTGCTGACTGAGGGTACGTCCCGTGGAACAAAGTGCAGGTGGTGATGTCAGGAAAGGAACTCAACAGAGGCCATGTCTTGAAGTCTCATGTAAATACACTCATATCTATTGAAATTGTAATTTTATCAATGACCAACCCAGGTATCAACAATATAGAATGCAACAACAAAACATATGAGATAGAATCAAACAATTAATAAAATTTTGTATATGAATTTATTAAACATTCAGTCAAAAATTGTATCATTTAATATTAATATTGCAGATGAATAAAAAGGAAAAGGAAAGAGAAAAAAGCATTTTTTTTAAAAAAAATTTGTAAAAAAATAATAGAAGGAAAAACAAAAAAAAAACGTAAAATAATAAAACTTTGTATATAAATTTATTAAACATTAAATCAAAATTGTTTCATTTAATATTAATATTTCAGATAAATAAAAAGGAAAATGAAAGAAAAAAACATTTTTAAAAATATTGTAAAAAATAATAAAAGGAAAAAGAAAAAAGAAAGAAAGAAAGTCAAATAAAAAAAAGAAAAAAAAAAAGGAAAGAAAGAGTGAGTGATAGAGATGAAAGAAAGAGGAAAAAAGGGGGGAAAGAGAGAAATTGTGAAAGAAGGAAAGAAGAAAAAAAAAGTGACAATGTCAAAAAAATTAAAAGGGGTAATTTTGTAATTTTCTGGGTACATTGCTTTATTATATAAAAAAATAAGAAAAAAGAAAGTTACATGTGTCAAAAAATTAAAAGGGAGAATTTTATAATTTGCTTGCTACATTGTTTTATTATATAAATAATAGATAAATAAGTAGTAGATTGCTTAATTTTGCTCGGATTTTTGCGGAAATGGTTTGTTACATTTTACAAGCCAAATTTGATATTATAAATTAAAATAAATAATCTAGAGAATTAAATTTTAAATATTTATTATTTCAATTTTCTGTTGACCTATTTATGATTTAAGTCTTTTCGTGTTTATGCACTCAAGGTTAGAGGATAATATATTGTTCTAGTCTTCCATCGACCTACTTATGGTTTGAGCCTCTTCATGCTCATACATTCGAGGTTGGAGAACTGTATAAAAAATTATTGAAATCTATAAATAAATATGAAAATGTAAATTTAATATAAAAATAAAAAAATAGAGCAACTTCCCAATTATGTGAAATTCACATCGAAAAAGGAAATAGATGTTTTTCCTTAGAAATTGGAATAACCTTTTTCATAAAATCTCGATGTATCATTTTGATCATTTGTCAACTTATCTATGATTCAAGCTTCTTCATGTTCATGCATCATTTCGGTTGTCTGTCGATCCATCTAGGGGTGGGTATATGGACTCGAATCCGCGGACTAGTCCGTTAAGCTTGCGGACTGTGTGGATAATGAACTTAAATTTTTTGAACCCGCATAGTAGTCTCGAATTTTAGGACCGGCCTATTTAGTCTGTAGACTTCGCGAGCTTAATATGCAAATTCCATAGACTTATCCATATCCGCTTTAGTTGAAGGTAAGGTGAGTGAAGCTCTGTGTTTTGCTTTGCCAAAAACAGAACATCCAGCAATCACTCGCATTCACATACACAAAAAATCTAAATCTTTTCTTCTCCTTCGAGAAAACACAGTCGCCGCCCCTCCTCCTCCTCATCCACTAGCCTCGACTGCAAGTCCAGTGACCCTGTCTGCCAACCTTACTCCCCCGTGAGCCACACCCCCTCGTGCCACTCTTCCACGACCACATCAATGTCACCTTGAGTCCTTGACCTCAAAGGCTCGCATGACCGCACTACCCTGCATCTTTTTCTCTTTTCATTCACTCTCTTCACCACCCTTTGTCTCTATTTTTAAATTAAAAAAATTAATTCTAAAAGTAGAATATTTAGTTTTTGTATTTATGTGGTGTTTGGACTTTGACATTTATTGGATAAGTTGTAACCTTCCTGATATTTTACATTATATTCAAGAGTGTTTGAACTTTATGTTGAAGATTACTTGTATTCTCATTTTTAATATATTTTTTTAGTTAATAAAAAAATCTTATACTTTAGCCTAAAAAATAAAAGAAAAAATAACTCTAATTTTACATTTTTTTTTAGAAAAAATTCAAAAAACAATTTAAGCTCGAGGACCGATCTGTTTCTCCATGAACTTTGCGGGCCTGACACTGACTTAAAAAGTCCATTTAGTTCACGAATTGGATTTATTCAAAAGTATAAAACCCAAGCTTCGTGGTCAGACGGGTCCTTATACCCACCCCTAGATCCATCTATGCATTTGAGCTAATCTTTTCCTTGATCGGGGTCCGATCGACAAATATGCCTATCGTTATAACACTCAGGTAATACCCCTTTTTCTAAGGTTGTAATGATCATTAAAGAAGCATCGTTACACCACAACCATAATAACAAATTAATGAGGATACGGTTACCAAATCAGAGGGAGAGAATATGTTAAGAAGAATCCCTCAACCCAGGCTAAGAAGACATATTATATTTGAATTCAATTCAATGTTTTTAGATTAGATCTTATAAACCATACCTACCTGAGACTCAGTTACATAAATAAAATAAAAAATATTTTAATCATTTTAATTTATTTTTATATGCATATTTAATTTTTAAAGTTAAATTTTAAAGAAATTATTAATAGTTAAAAATATATTAAAACTAAAAGTTATTAATATAAATACATGTTCAATAAAAAGATATAAGATTAATTTGATGATAAAAAAAACTATTCAAAGTTCAGTTAAAAAAAAAAAAAACTCAAAAATTGGTGTATGAATACATGTGCAGATGAGGGTTGTTTAGTTAGAATGTTTAACATTATAATTTCTCTTTTAATTTAAAAAAATAAATAGATCTTATTAGAAAAAATACAACTTCCAAATTGAGTCAGATAAATAAAACAGGAGGAAGTGAAGTAATTCCAAGCAAGCAAGCAAGCATGTATTAACATTATAGAAAATTGTTGGCTCAATGTAGTAGCCCTTGTTACCCACTCTTTCGGCCCTTGTCAAAAGGGTGGCCCCTTCTCTTTTTCATGCTCGATATAGGAAAGAATTTTTTTAAATTGTTTTTTGTCAACCTACAACAGGAAATTGTAATGTAAGTCACTAGAGGAGGATCCTAATTAGTAATTACATTTCTCATTTGAGTAATTTTTCTGCTTTTGCAAGCAACTAAGGCAGTAGTTGAAATAAAGTTGTTGGAGAATAAGTAAAAAAAAAAAAAAGCAGCACAAACTTCTCCCTGAAAACCAAACCAAACAACAATAAATAGTTGTTACTAAGATGTGTTGCTATGTAAAAAGGAATATGATTCTCAAAAGAAACTTCACCTTGTTATATACTACAGCCACGAGAGCAAGCTCAACCGCTTTATCTAGATCTGCATCATAAAAAATTATGAAGGGTGACTTGCCTCCTAGTTCAAGTGAAACTGGTTTCAAATTACTATTAGCTGCAGCACGCATTACTTCACGCCCTACTTCTGTTGAACCTATAAAACTGACCTACACATACATTCACAAATCACAATCAAGCCAATTCTATTAGTCTTATACTTTATTTATTTAAATCATGGCACTTCCCAAATGCTTGACATATATATTACCTTATCAATGTCCATGTGTGAGCATATTGCAGCACCTGCAGTTGCGCCAAATCCGGGCACTACATTGAGCACTCCATCTGGAATTCCAGCCTTCAAAGCATAAAAGCAAGGAAAACCAATCAGCTTAGCCTCTAGCAATTAACTTGTAAATGCCAATTATATGTTTTATAAGGAAATGAACCATTTGTTTGTTGTATCAAAAATGATAGTAGTACATTTTCTATCATTTTTTAAATACATTCTTTATTACTAACTAAAATATGTTAAAAATCAGAAAATTGTGTTGGTGATGTTTTTTGTTTAATAAGCTCTCAACTATGATTTTATAATTTTCAATCAAGTTTAGAGAAAAATGTGTGCACACAATTATATATCTAATTATAAATCATCTGTATGAACTTATAAAAAAAACTATTGAGTAGGATAAGATTGTTGACTTTTAAAACAACATTAAAAATTATACTAGTAATAATTTTTGACTGGTTGTCAATGTAAAAAAAATTATAAATGCATAAAAATTACTTTTAAATTTTAACAAACAATTAAGAAGACATTGGAAGGAGTATGTTAGGAAGTGTTTTGTTAAGACTCCTACGCTTGTTGAATACATACCAGTTTAGCTAGATGAGCATAAAACAAAGCTGAGAGAGGTGTTTGTTCAGCAGGCTTGAGGACCATTGTGCAACCAGCAGCCAAGGAAGGGCTAACCTTGCAGATAAACATGATGCTAGGGAAATTCCAAGGAATGATATGTCCCACAACACCAACTGGTTCAAGTAAAGTATATATGCATGGAACTCCCGTGCCGGCTTTAATACCTCTCCATGAATTTTATCAGCAGCACCTGCATAGTAATGTATAGTATTTGCTGTTGCAGGAACTTCGATAGCCTTAAGCAGATGGTACAACTTTCCAGCATCAATGGCATCCAATGCTGCAATTTCTTCTACGTGTTGATCAATTAGGTCTGCCCATTTCATCATTATTCTTGCTCTTTCCTTATTGACCAATCATGTCAAGTTTAATTTATATGTTACATAAGAGCTCATGGAAATTGACAAGTAATAGTAGAAGAGGGAATAAGTGGAAAAAGTAATATAGATCTCCCCTTTTTTTTTTTAATGAAAAAAAAAATTAAAAATAATTTACAATGTTAATGCATCATCATTAAATTAAAAAAAAACTGAGAAAGTCTTCAACCGTAAATAAATTTAATTTGTATAAAAAGTATTAGGCAAATATTAATTAATGCTCTTAGGACATTAGTTGTTTTATTTTTAATTTATTTAATAAATTATATTAATTAGTGGAACATTTAATAAAAAAATAGGTTTTAAATGCACATTTATTATTAGGTATTAACTATTAAAGAAATGATAATAGATTTTAATTATGCTATTAATGAATAGTTGAATTCATGCATCGACTAATTTGTTATTATACATTTATTTGTTATATTTATGAATTTTAAATTTTAAAAATAAAGTAAAAAAATTAAAGGTATTGATTTATAATTATCGCTAATATATATATACCAAAAAATTAGTATATGAAAATGTTTAATTCAATTGATTTTGATTGAATAATATTGGGGAGTTATTATAAATCTTATGATGCCTGAATTTGATTCCTACTAATAAAAAATATTTAATACATTTACTTCATATATTTAGTACTAAATAATAATAGTACATTTATCATTGAGTGTCTATATCAATTAGTTTGAAAATTTTTCAGCTTAACCAGATATTTAAGATATATACTTTATACTTATTGTTTATAAAAAAATTAGTGCATTTTTTTTACATATATTTAATAATATATATATATACTTTATGCTTATTATTTAATTTATAAAACAGTATAACTGATATTATGATATATACTATTAATATACTTCTAAAGAAATATAAATTAGTATATAAAAACTAGTATTTGTCGTATTATACTAATTTATAAATTTATTATTATATAAGATATTAAATATAAATAGCACCAATATGAAATTTTGAGGATTAATATCCACAATTATCAAACCCGAGAGACTAAAATTGTATATGCACAATAAAGGATCGCCACAACTAGGATCACCACGCTACGACAAAAATTGATTTTAAAAAAAAAAACCAAAAGAATCAGCACTAATGTTTTAAAAAATTATAGAAAAACCCTTTTAATTTTTTTTTTATCTATAATGAAATGTGTAATATTAATATAACTTTGAAAGTATTTAGTTTACTCTTTACAAGACAACAAAATTATTTTTTAAAATGAAAATAAGGATTTTTTATTACCATTACATTTTTTATCTTTTTAATTTGAACAAGGATGTTTATGCTCTTATGTATCTTCCGATGCAATGAAAAATTAAAGTTAGGCAATTCTTCTAGAAGGGAAAAAAGTTTGAGTGTTGTTGCTTAATTAATAGTTTTGAATATTTAATAATTCAAATCACTACTACTAATAATCTTTATTAAATATTACTGTAAATATATTTTTTTTGGAAATATTTAATATCCGATAAGCATGTAGGAAGGAGATCCAAAAGGTTATCACTAACAACCATATTTTAGAAAAAAATGTAGTGTTTCATAAATTTTTCACAATAACTAATAGGAAGGAGATCCAAATGGTTATCATATACAACCATATATCTAGTTTTTAGAACATATTTATCCCTTTTTTATTTTTATAATCTAAACCATTTTTTTGGAAATGAATGTTTGAGCAATCGTGACAATTTCAATATAATATAAATATACATGAATACGCCAAAGTATTATTTTTTTATTTAGACCATAGGTATTATTTATTGAATGTAATTTTATTCAAGTAAAATAAGATATATGTAAGTAGTAAAATTCTCTCTCTAAATATTTAAAACAGGTGAAGTAGTATATAGATCAATTATTAAAAACAAATAAAGATAGAACTAGAAAGGGAAATAATATGGATTAATTTAATTAGTGTTAATTAATTTGAGATTTTTTTAATTTCTATTGTTATTTTTACTACTAGAATATTAAGCAAATTATTATCAGAAGCTCGTATTAAACAATAAAACAAGCTAATACTAACTGGGCCAAGCCCATTATTTGTATGACTGCTCCACAAGATCCAATTTGAAATCAAATGAAGAGAGTAAACATATCTAACAAAACTATGAAATAGAACCAATAATGTAAAAAACAAATAAAGATACATGAACGTGACAGTACCTAAATCATGACAAATAATTGAGCATTAGAACAAAAGGGATTAAAATAAACCTAGTGAGACTCAAAAGAATAACAAAAAACATAGCACCAAACACAAAACACAAGGAAATGCAACAGTAAATACGACAGAGCAACTGGTTTAAGAAAAGAACTAAAAAAAGAGAGTAAAAGACTGAGAAGGAAAAAAAAACACACATAGCTGGAACGAGATCGCACGTGCTCATCTAGCTAAAAGATTTGGATTGAACCTACCAGAATTTTAGATTTTATTTCATATCTATTATATATAATTTTTTATTGGCTGAAAATATAAAAAATTCGTTAATAATAAATGTGTTGAATTTTACAATAGTGACTTTAAAATTCATATCTATTACATATAATTTTATTGGCTGAAAATATATATATATATATATATATATATATATATATATATATAAAATTTATACTAACAATACATCAAAATTGAACTCTAAAAAAAACAAACCTATTACAATATGTAACATAACTTTTCCAATTTTACTAATTACTTAAATATATTTTAGTCCTTATAATTTAACATTTTTTTCTTTTAGTCCTTTCAAAATTAAATTTTTATTTTTAGTTCCTATAAATTATATTTATTTTATTTGATATCTTTATGATATTTTAGATAAGGTTTTTCTATTATTCAAATTGTTATCTAAAGGATTTTAAGGACTAAAAATAAAACAAACATAATTTACAAGACCTAAAAATAAAATAAAAAATAATTTTATAAAAATGAAAAATAAAAAAATATTAAATTACAATGACTAAAAATGTATTTAAACACTTATTAATTTGATGAAGTATACGTTTAAGGAAGCTCTTCTATAGTTCACCATTGTTTATATCCACACAACACAAAAAAAAATAAAAAAAATCAAAGCCAGGGAGAATTGTAAATGGGAGTTACAACAGATTTAACTTGAAGATACTTGTGTAGGGCTTCCATTCCAAAATCTCTTCCAAATCCACTCATCTTGTACCCCCCATAAGGAATGTCATCCCCAAAGGCAAAATAACAGTTGATCCAAACAATGCCTGCACGAATGGACCTTGACACAGTGTTGGCTGTGTCCAAACTCTTTGTCACAATGCCTGATGCTAGGCCATACCTTGTATTGTTGGCAATCTTAATTGCATCTTCAATAGTCCTGTTGTTCATTTATACAATACTCTTGAATTCAATATTCATGAACAAACTCAACGTTTTCTAGCATCAAATTAAGCTAATAGTTAGAATAAATAAATTGATTTGTAATAACTTACTTAAACTTCATCAAAGCCATCACAGGGCCAAATATTTCATCTTGTACTATAAGCATGTCCTCCTAAACAAGATATTGTGAATAAAATGCAAAAGGCAATGCGATGGTTAGTTATAAAATTATTCTGATGGAACCTTATTTCATACTTTTGTGGAGTTAAAATTCACCTTAACATTAGAGAAAATTGTAGGCTCAATGTAGTAACCCTTGTTGCCCACTCTTTTGCCCCCTGTCAAAAGGGTTGCACCTTCTTTCTTTCCATGCTCGATATAGGAAAGAATCTTTTCAAATTGCTTCTTGTCAACCTACAACAAGAAAACAATTAGCCAATAGAGAAAAATGATTTTCATATTTTACTACTCTCATTTTGTGTTTCAATAGTTAGAGGGTTACTAGAAAACAAATGTAGACATAATTGTGCTACCAAGTTCATACCTGAGGCCCTTGCTGAACTTTAGGATCAAAAGGATCACCAACCACCCAAGCATTTGCTTTTTCCACCAATTTCTTCTCAAATTCATCATAGATTCCTTCCTGAACCAACACACGGGAGCCTGCAACACAAATTTCTCCCTGAAATCAACAAGAAAATTAAATGTTAGAAGATGCACAATTAGACTACTTTGTCAAAAGGAATTAGATTTCATGAAATGAAATTTCACCTTATTAAATAGGATGCCCATGAGAGCAAGTCCAGCAGCTTTATCTACATCAGCATCATCAAAAACTATGACGGGTGACTTGCCTCCTAGCTCAAGTGAAACTGGTTTCAAATTACTATTAGCTGCAGCACGCATTACTTCACGCCCCACTTCTGTTGAACCCGTAAAGCTTACCTACATATGCACAAATCACAAATTCACAATCAGCCAATTACATTGGTCTTACTATATTTAAATTTTGGTCATCTGTTATGACTAAAACACAAAGAAGAGTCAAATCCAAATGACTAGTCTATTAGGTGGTCACTTATCAGTATTCAGTACATTGCACCTTAATTTAGCCTGTAAATAAGTAGGCCTTTTCCTCCCTACTCTCAACAAAAGCACCAATTATTTTGACTTAAGCACAAAAGAAGAGTTGAACCCAAAAGACTAATCTATTACATGAGAGAATCTCATAACTTAAGTACCACATTAAGCTTTTTATTCCACTCAATCAATGTAGGACTCAAACATACTTCCAAATGCGTGACATTTAAGTTACCTTATCAATGTCCATGTGTGAGCTTATTGCAGCACCTGCAGTTTGGCCAAATCCGGGTACTACATTAAGCACTCCATCTGGAATTCCAGCCTTCAAAACATAAAAGCAAGGAAAATCAATCACCTTTTAGTGGTTAACTTGTCGATGTCAATTTATGTTTGATAAGAAAATGAACCATTTCTTGAAGACACATACCAGCTTAGCAAGATGAGCATAAAACAAGGCCGAGAGAGGTGTTTGTTCAGCAGGCTTGAGGACCATTGTGCAACCAGCAGCCAAGGAAGGACTCACCTTGGCAACAAACATGGTGCTGGGGAAATTCCACGGAATAATGTGTCCTACAACACCAATTGGTTCTAACAAAGTATATGCATGGAACTCCCTAGACGCTTTTAAGACCTCCCCATGAATTTTATCCGCAGCACCGGCATAGTAACGAATAGTATTTGCTGCAGCAGGAATGTCAACAGCCTTGCACCAATGGTACAACTTCCCTGCATCAATGGCATCCAATGCTGCTATTTCCTCGATGTTCTGATCAATTAAGTCTGCCCATTTCATCATGATTTTTGCTCTTTCCTGGTTTTCAAACCATGCCAAAGTTCAACACTATGTTGCAAAAGAGGATGAACATTAACAATTCATAACAACCCCAACTCTTCTCTTTAAACTCACAACATCCATTTGGTTGCTAATGACAATTTGTTATGAATACGAGAATTCATTACTAAAATGTAATATCAACATTATCACGAAGTAAGTAACCATGTCTAGAGCTTGGTTGATTATTAACTACAGGATCTAAAATGCAATTGTCTGTCTAAGTCATGAACATTAGTTAGTTTTATAGTCAATTCAAAAGATAGAAGAAACATGTGAATATACTTTATGATACCTTGAAAGGATTTTCAGCTTATTTCAATAAATTTTTAAAAGAATTTTATAAAAATAGTTGGCAATTGGTTTAAAAATAATTTAACTCAAATTTCTTTTTTTTTTTTTACAAACAATATATAGATAAACGCTTATATAGTAAACACTTATCAAGACAGTATACAATCGTGTCTAGGTTGTCTTGCTACTTTTAACAAATCATGGTATCATATCACCGCCATCAACCCACGGACTGGGTGAGAATGATCAACATTGCAACTTGCAAAAATATCATATGTTGTATTAGGTTTTAATTTAACATGTATTAGACTATTTGTTCACCTATTTTAAGTCAAACTCAAAACACACGATACGGTCACAATTTGAAGTCAAACTCAAACTCAAATCACGCAATACGTTCGAGACCCTTGTGTACCGAGTACAAGGTTCTTCCACATTTTCCAATTTTGATTTCATTCAAAAAAGCCAAAATGTTCAAATCATATCTCTTTTCTAAATATACATATTTTTAGGATTTTTTTTAAAAAAAAAATAGAGAGGATCCCATTGAGAAAAGGAAGGAGCAAGGAATGGAAAAGGAGCCAAGTGCTGTGCAAGGTTTAAACCCACATGCTTAAGTTGTATGCTCTTCTTCTCTACTTAGTAAACTGTTTTATTAGAAATGAAATTTGTGAACTAAAATATAAAATTATAAATAAAAATAATATAAAAACTCAACGATAAAGATAACAAATAAATAAAATGTAAAAAGTTAAAAAGATGAAAACCAAAACTCAAAATAAATAAAAACCAAAGTTATTAATTATAATATGATGTAATGAGTTTAGTAAAATAATTTTACATTGTTAACTAATAAAAAATTATCATAAATGTAACTTTTATGATAATTATTATACATTGATAATTTTATAATAATTTTGTAATTAAATTATATAAAAAATACGTAGTCTATTTTAACTTTTTGTTTATGATAATAATTTTGTAATTAAATAGTATAAAAAATACGTAGTCTATTTTAGTTTTTTGTTTATGTTCACTTGATTGGTCCGATGCATTATGAGTACATACAGACAGACAAAGCTTATACTATATTCAGAAAAATCCATTTCCAACTTCCAAAATATAAAATACTACTGACTTACTATACGGTCTGAACCAATACTTTGTATTTCTATTATAATTGAGGGCTCTTCAATTTATTTTGAGATGAATTTTAATGTATTGTTATTTTTTATACCATTAACTAATCAGAAAACATTTAACATTTTAAATAAGATTTTTAAATTTGTTATAGTGAAATTTTAATTTTAATAATATGATCATCTAAAATTTATTGACAGCGTAAAAAATTTATATATTACAACGTATTTTAGTATATGCTTCTGCGTCTTACTGTTTTCATTACAAAATATATGAATTTAATTAAAATAAATGTTCATCGTACATATGCTTCTACGTCTTTTTGTTAACGTAAAAAACTAAAAATCAGGGTAAACATATGTAATCGACTTGTTACCAAAAACGAACTAGCTTTTATTCTATGGCCACCGTTACTCTAGAAATCAAATATTTCTTCCATCTCAAAATAATTGTTAAATTTTTAATGAAAATCTCTTAAAATAAATTTAATGTTAATTTTTAATATAACATTAATTATTTTTTATTAATATTTTTAATGAGTATCACTTTAACTTTTTAATATAATATTAATAATAAAATTAATTTTATAAAATTATTATTTTTTAATATATTTTTACGTAAACAAATTAGGACAATAATTATTTTAAAAAAGAGTAATTGTATATTTGATTTATGGATGAAAAAATACTCTTAAAGACAAAAATAATTTATGGGGGTGGTACTATCAAATGCGTATTTATGGGGTGGGCCATACGCGGGACGGGCCGACCCGTTTACCCACCCTACACACACTCATACGTGTGGGAATGACCCGTGAAGCATGCTACACAAGCCACAAGTGGGAAGAAAATGTCAAAACGAAAAAGGCATCATTAATGAATACGATAAGATTGATGAGAGAAAATAAATCAAATTAATATATGCCCGCACAACAAGATGAAGTTGACCGGCATCTTTAAGAATTCAGTTCGGAAATTTGATTCTGAAAATAAGTCAAAGATAATTAAAATTTTACGAATTAAATAATTAATGCTTTGACATTTTATATTCAATTTTATAAAAATGACTAAGTTAATCTTTTGATTTAGATCTTAAGATAAGAATACGAGAGAGTATACTAGTATTTTAACGGATTTTTAAATAAAATTTTCTTACGTACTTTTATTCCTTACCAAAAATGCAGTAAAAAATTAATGAGACCCGCAAATTATTTGTCATACTAATAACTCATAACAGTTATAGAGAAACAAATGGAGAAATGATAACGTACAGCACCGGGCATACGGGGCCATGGACCATAGTCGAAAGCGTCACGTGCCGCTTTGACAGCAACATCAATGTCTTCTTTTGCTCCTTCTGCGATTCTTGTAATCACTTCTCCTGTCCTGGGATCTATTGTTTCAAACTCCTTCCCTTTTTTTTTTTCCAATTTTATAAAACAAAAATTAAATATATAAAGAAGGTAAGCAAAAAAAAAAAAAACTCAGGAAGGTTTTCACAATTTATTTAAAGAAAAAAAATTTAAAAAAATTCACCACTTGAATATTTGGTTGATAGGTTGATATATTATTAGCCACTCCTTTGATAGTTGTGATGGTGCATTTTCTACCTTTGGGAGCTTTTCAAGATATTATAATAACAGTTACATTTAACTTTCCCAACTTTTAATACGAGAATATAAATAAACTGACAAACTAAAGTTGACTTAACTGTAAAATATATCGAATATTTATAATTAGTATGAAAGCTTAAATTCGTATCTCAATATTTCACTATGGCTGGTCTAATGTATACAAGATTAACCTTGACTAATGTATACCAAAAATACATTATACTATATTAGTACTGTTATCATACATTAAAAAATTATTATTACATTTTTAACATAGTCCGCACCTATAAATATTTTTTAAAACTCATAATAAGTACAGTATAAAATTATTACATTCGTAATCATAGATAAAATTTCATGCCTCGAGATAAGCGTACTCGTTATTGTTGTATTGTCAAATTTAAAATAGAAATTATTTATTGGCCTTTCATTTTTAATAAATTCCCTTTTTCATGAATATGTTCCTTGGTTGAGCAAAGGCTGGATCAAATGGGGCAAGTCTTATCTATTCATTGCTTCACACAAACCATTGAATAAAAATAACCTATACAACGAGTTTGCACCCCCTATCTTTGGAATTGTCGTTAGTATTTTCGTATGGTGTACTATATTATTCCTTTTTCACATAAAAGATATTGGGTCCAAAAACCAAAAAAAATAAAAAAATCAGAACAGGAAAGGATGAATAGGATTAGCAGACAAAGGATTTTATCATTATCCATCCAAATTTTCTTCCGTTTCACTTGATGACAAAATTTAAATCCATTTTTTTAAGTGTTATATATTAGTGTTATTTTCTAATCAAAATTTAAGTTTTTTTCTAATTTTAACTAGTGTAAAACACAAGATGGGAGACCCGAGTGATTAACTACGTTTTTCCGAGAGAAATTAGTTATAGACAAAGTCCATAGGTTTTTTACACCAACAACATGCATAAAAAAATACAGTGTAGGAATAACTTTTTCCACATAAAATAAAAAAGTGAGACAATAAAAGAATATATATATATAGGGAAATTAAGGAGAGAAGAGAGGCGCATAACTAACTAGTTAATAAATCAGAACCTGAAAGGGAATCAACAAATTCTCCATTGATGAAGAGCTTGGTGAACTTGATGGAGGGCATCTTGAAGAAGGAAGCGTCGTGGCCGTTGGAGAGAGCAGCCATGGTTGTGTGCCTGCAAACAAATTAAAAGCTGCAGAGAGTAGAGGCAACGTGTTGAGTTGTTGAGGTTTTCAAAGAACTGAGAAGAGGGACCTCTTTTATATACACACACTTTTACTTTGAGACAAGAACAATGGGTGCACAGAGAAACATGTCATATACAACTCACGAGCCTGCCAGAATTATAATAGAATTGTTTGTTTATTATGTCAATTATATTCTTTTTTATCATGACGAAATCTTTATGGAGGATTCTGAATATATTTAAAGTGAATATTTTTTTTTTAATTATAATTTATTTCATAATTAAAATATAAACTCTAAATCATTTAAGGAACACACGGTTTTTCAACTTTTTATCTCTCTACTTATGTTTACATTATTTTAATGAAAATGTATAAATATATTTCTTTTTAGTACCGTGTGACACATGTTTCCCAACCATCAAATTAATTTATGATGAGCATTGTTTTTCAAAGTCTTCAAAGTAACAAACTTTGAATACTTTTTTCTCATTACATCTTTTTTTTAAGACTTAATTGTAAATTTAATTTTCTTATTTATCTTAGCTCCCGATTTTAGTTTTTTTTTTAAATTTAATTCATCAGTTGAGTTTTTATTTAATCCTGTTATTTTAGTCCTCATTTTTGAAATTAAATGTTAATAATTAATTATTTATGTTGACCGTCACGTGTCGTGCTTTATTGAACGTTAATAAGATATAAAAAATCAAAACACATGTGAAGATTAATATCCAATCAAAACACAATACGTGATAATCAACGTAAATAATTAATGGTTAATGTCTAATAAAAATATTACGTGACAATTAATATAAACAATTAATGGTCAACTTCCAAATTCGGGATCAAAGACTAAAATTATCATATTATAAAAAAAAGGACTCAACTTAAATTACAAAAAAGATCAAATTTATCAGCTGGGATAAATAAGGAAACCAAATTTATAATTAAGTCTTAAAAAAAATATATAATTACACTTGATACCTAACTATTATTGTAATTGTGAATTTTGATTTCTTGAGTTTTTATTATTTGAATTGGATATTTTTTTAAGTCATAACTAATTATTCTCTAATTTTAGTTTTTTAATGTGATTAAATGACAGTATAAAATAATTTTATATTATTAATATATAGTATATTTTGTCAATTATAATTTTGATTTTCTTATTTAATTTAATTTATAATTTTGATGTTCTTATAAAAAAATATTCGGTCCCTTTATTTTTTCAAAATTACAGATTTTGGCTCAAACATCAATTTTAGATCATTGATCATTAATAAGAAAAACATTGACCGTTAAATTGCTTATGTAACAATATATATATAATATTGAAGTTTTTAATCGTTAATTTGATTAATATACTATTTAATTTAATAAGAATTCAATTAAAAACATTAATTATTAAAAAAAAAACCCTCTTTAAATCATCTCAAAATTTAATTAATTTAATAATTCAAAATACAATGAGCAAAGGATCGATGAAGTGGCAGTGGGATGATGGTAGTTGCCGTGATACTGATACTGGTGACCACAACAATGCTAGAGGTAAGAATAGTGATTTTTTTTTTCTAAATGCATTGATTAATTTTACATAGTTTTTTTTCTTTCAAAGTTGAATTAAAATGACCCTTATACATTCTTACTTTACACCGCTAATTTCTATCAAATTTTTACTTAAATTTTGTGGTCTATTTTTTTCTTTAGAGTCTTTAATATGATATACTATTTCAAAACTAAGTCTCCTGAATAAAATAGAGAGAAGAGAGAACATACATAGAGGAGAAATAAAAAGAAAATTGTGAATTGTTTGATAGAGAAAAAGACTAATGCCATCAATAATAAATATATGATTTGATCGGTTGTTGGATTAAGATAACAGGAAAAGATATTGTTTTATTTTATTTTTTCTCTTCTAATAATAGATAATATTTTATTTTAAAGATGTTAATGGTCAAATTTGTGCTTGTTCAAGTTAACAAAGGGATAAGTTTTGCTTTAGAGACCTTTTATCTCCTCGTAGACCCTTTTTCATGGGTCTATGTTAAACTTCTATCAATATGAAAGATCAATTATTAGAATAAATTATAAATAAAAGAGTAATGAGTTTCAATAATATTAACTTTAATGATAATCCTAATAATATTTTGATAATAGTTTTAATTATAAATTTTGATAATAATAAAAACCTTCTTTCATGGACTAATAGTTAGTTTGATAACAAAAAGACTAATCACTTCAATAATAGATATGATTTAATATACTTGTTTTCGTTAACAAACATAATCTTATGTTATATTTAAGGAAAAATACAATTCTTTTTTTGGAGACCTTTTATTCTCCTAGTAGACCTTTGGTCGTGGATATATGTGTTAAACTTCTATCAATGTCAGATATCGATCATTATAACAAATTATAAACAAAAGAGTAACGATCAAATTTTAATAATATTGACTCTAATGATAATCCTAATAGTATTTTGATAATAGTTATAATAGAAATTTTGATAATAATAAGTATGGACTCAAATAACAAAAGTTTTGAAAAGAAATTAAGATTAGAAAAAGTAAAAAGAATTTTGAGAAAAATAAAAAATAGAATTGAAATGTTGATTGTAAATATTTTGTAACTTATCAATTCATAAATGTCTCATTGTTGACTTGAGAGGACATTAGGGTGTTACATGTTTTAACCTTTATTACAACATACAAGTTTTATATTTATAAAATACATATTAAAATCATCCATAACTTTTCAAATAACTTTGAGTGATCATTTTTACGATTAATAACTTTTGTCTTTTATTTTTATTCTTTATCACTTATATTTTTAATCTCCACTTTTATTTTCGTCTATTATCTTTCCATGTCTTGATACTTTCTAATTTTCCATTTTTTTTATCATTATACAATTAACTAAAAAATTATATTTTGATACTCAGTCAAAATAACTTATTAAAAGATTATTTCTTAATATTTTACCTAAAATCATTTTTCCATACTTGAAAAATGACGAAATTAAGAAAAGAATGTCTATTTTTTAATAGAAGATATAGTTCTCCTCTTCCCTTAATTAAATACACTCCGATCCTCTAAATTTAAGTTGTCGAATACAAAATAGGAGGATTTGCCGACTCGCATCCATTTGTGCAGTAGCAGCCACCACCATTTCCGATAGTGTACGTGAGTCACGTGACCACCTATTTGCAACCAGAAATGAAATTCAATTTTTTTTCTGGAATATACTCATTAGTCATTACATTTCTATATCAAGAAGAACTACAATATAAGATGGAATACACCGGAAAGTATGGTGACTAGGATGCAAATATATTGTCCTGAGCATCTCCGATGTAAGAAATTTATATGAATTTTTTAATCATTTTTTTTAATTCTCACAATATCATATCATTTATAAAAAATTTATATAAAATTTTATTCCAATACAAAAAATTCAAAATTAGAGTTTTTCATAAAAAAAACTATTCTTAGCAATAAAAAAAATACATTTATCATATTAGTATGCTTCAATATAGAATAACTCACAAAAAATCATTCCTTAACCTAAAAAATTATGAAAACACTTTCCATTGGAGATGCTTTAAAATCTGAGGAAACTAGTTAGTAGTTTGTATTCTAATAAAACTTAATCCAAAGTTTGGATAAAATCTAAGACTACGTGTCTACGCCTTCAGGTAAAAAAATCAACCCCAGCTCAGAAATGAAATTCAATTATTCCATGGCTATGATGCTCAATTTCCTTTCTTCCTACGGTGACCACTGAATCAATCTTCTTCTAATGTGGCACGACCTTTGACGAAAGTGATCCTCGTAGTCCTGGCCACAATTTTCAATTTCCTTTGTATTTCTGCTTTAATTTGGAATAGATAATGAAATTTGTTCATAAAAAAGTGTCAAATACTGATATATTAGTTATTAATAAAAGATAAAAAACAAATTTAACATTTAAATACATAAAAAAATACAATAAATTAATTCATCAAATAGTTTAATAATAAATTAGTCTCCAAATTTTATAACTTAATGTTCAATTAATCCTAAAAAATAAAATTTATCATCAAATTGATCATTCAATATGACAACTTAATAATAATATGATCTTACAAATTTAATGACACGACTACTTTTAAATTAATTTGACCATTTATTCTTTTAAAATTTTCATACTATTATGCTTTCTTTCACCAAAATTTCAATAATAAAAAATTGAAAAGAAAAAACAAATTTGCAACACAATCTATAAAACAGGCACTAGTTAATAATATATTATATATTACATACATTGTACAGTTAAATTTTAATATGTAAAATCATATATTTTTATATCTAATAAATAAAAAATTTATTATAAAATTTTAACTAAACAATGGAGTAAAACATAGAATTGAACTTTGATATAATAATAATAATAATAATAATAATAATAATATTATTATTATTATTATTATTATTATAAAAGTGACTATGCATTATTAATTAATTAGAAATTAATTTAAATGAGACTCTAAAAGTAATTATTATAAAATTTAATAATTTTATCACACATCACAATTTATAACTCAACAGCAGCGAAAACCATTTATTCTGTGATTGAATTCTAATTAAATTTTAAAAAGTATTGTTATGAGAACTTTATTCATTTATAAATTCATATAACTGTTAAATAGAATATAATAATATTAATACTTACAACACGATTAACAAAATATAACTGTTGATTATTTTACACTGAATAGTCAAGTCTGAAACATGAAAGAAATAAAAAGGAAAAAATAAGAATGATAAAAAAATGAATGGAACAAATACATTGTTTAAATAAATAGCAGTGTGAATCAATTTGCCATGGTTACTAACAGGTGTTGCTGCGAGATTGTTTCAGCTCAACTGTTTTGAGTTTGAATTTATGTAATTGTGTTAAAAAAAAATATTGTCATAATAATTTTATCCAATTCAAATATTATTAACTTTAATGAAAATATATAATGATTTCAGATTTCAAGAATTAAGTGTGTAGTTACATTAAATAAATTATTTAAATAGATAAATACAAGAGAGAAAAGAAATAAGTGAACCTTGTTAAATAAAATGGAAAAGAGAATGGAAAAAATTATAACTAATTTAAAATTTGATTGAGAAATAAATAAAATGTAACCCATAATTATTTTTATAAAAAATTAATTCAAATAAAAATAATTTAATTTTAATTTTAATATATTAATCATGTGTATTGAATATTATTATTTTTATTCTTATTTATCTCTATAATTGTTTTGTTATATTTATATATCACATCTTCTTTTTTTTATTCATTTACCCCCGAGTTCCACGCTTACCTTTTCTCAAAAAGAAACTTATCCGTGACGTAAGTAGGGGAAACTGGAATGAGTTTTCGCAATCAACGTCATCATTGTTTGATTCCACAAACAAAAAGCTAAATTGTGGTCAATCAAATAGTTACGTTTGTCCAATGTGAAATCAGACAAAGACGTTAAAAATTTGTGTTTGTATACAGTTTTTTTTTTCTTTCTCTTTTACTAAAAAGAGATTTCAATTTTTATTTGATTTCCAACTCATTTCCTTTTTATCAAACCAGCTTAATTTAGAATATAGTGATAACTTCAATCTTGAATTCATTCTCAAGCAGATAAATAAACTCCGTATCTTGATTAACAGTTTGTTTGGTATAGAAAAAAAAAAATAAGGAGAAGAGGAAAGAAAATAGTGAAAATGAGAGAATAATGATTATTTGACTGTCCCAAAGTGCAGAGAAATATTAAAAAAGATTAGATGAAACCCGTCAAAAATTTCAGTTCAGCCACAAAAAAGTGAAGAAATGCAGCAAAATTGCAGCCACCCACTAACCCACATGTGGATTAGTTTTTTTTTTACCAAAATGGATTAATTCCTAATCATTTGTTACAACTTTTCAAAATAATTAGATGCCGAAAACTTTCGATTGTAATCAGAAGTTATTTAAAACACTTTATCATAAATGAATTATTAAAATAAAAAATGAAATCAATTTGTTTTATATAAAAGTGATTATTTGATGAAAAAGTTTAAACAACCTTCATAAATTAGTCAAAATTATAATTTTAATTAATTGTTTAGATATTTCAAAACAGTTAAATTCACTGAATTTATAGTTATTTTTGAACAAACTGTATTAAAATAATATTATAATTATAATTATAAAGTGATATTTATATGGTATTTAATATCATAATTTTAAGAGATATAAAATTGATTTGATGTGAGAAAAAAAAGAAAAGAAAAAAAATGTAGATTCGAATCTTCTAATAGTTAATATTTACTAATAAAAAAATAACTTACTCTATCACGGCTGAAGTAATAAAGAATAAAATATGTAATAACATGTTAATGTAAACTAATAATTAATAAAAAAATACTAATGAAACCATTGAACAGGACATGATTTGGTATTAGACTTTTGTTTCTACTGTTAAGATTTATCATATCCTTCAACGTGTTCCTCATAGGCATTCTTGACAAGGTCGTCAAGAATTTAAAAATTCCAAGTTACAAGGTGCATAACTCATTAAAAACAAAATGCAAAAGTTGGAACTTTCAATATTTTAAAGCTAACCCACTCTTTTTTTTTTTTTTATCAGAATACAAATATATATTAATAAAATAGAAGAGGAAGGGTATAAGAAATACTCCACCTCAAACAATAGAAGGCCAATCAAACTTGTAAGAACCTGGCAGAACAAATTTGAAGGAAAAGCTAACCCATTTGCCACACGTAGTTCATTTGCCTTTTACCACTTGTGATTTTTAAGGATAAGTGAGATGATTGTACATGAAAATTTGAACTTTATATTGGAAACGAAAATAAAAGAAAGAATTAATTGTAAATTTAGTTTCTTTATTTCTCTTAGTTTTTGAATTCGGTCTTTTTATAATTTAATTTATCAATTGAGTCTCTTATTTCAATTCACAACCTTAAAATTGGACTTTGATTGTTACTTGCAAGTGTTGACCGTCACGTGTCGCGTTCTAATTGAATGATATTTTGATGTGCCATTTGAATGGACTATTTTGTCATTTTAACATTGTCTTCCCTTTCCCCTCCTCCTCTGTCAACCTCGGCACTCTCCACCACCAAGCACATTGTCAATCGCATCGGCGACATCTTCAATAAGGAAAACTCACGAATAACAACCACTCTCCCTCGGGATCCCCCTCTCCGATCTCGACGCCAACCCCACTTTGGATCTTGTGACACCTTCTACCTCGCACACACATATAATAAACGAAATGTAAATGCGAAACTAATTAAAAGCTTTAAAATACATTTAAATAAAAGTTTTCCAAAAAAGCAAAGGGTTCACATTCACTTCTCAAGTATCAAAATAGAACTAGCCCAAATAAGAAAATCGAATTGTCTCGGCTCAAAACACGGTCAACCAAGTTTATGAAAAGGAATTCAACTAACAATAGAAATCATGAAACAACTATAATGTTCATGAAATTATAACATGTGAGATAAAAGTCATATGCCCCGATGTCACATCTATCAGAATATTTCCATGAGAAAAGCTAAACCTCTCCACCTCCAGCATGATCATCATCATAGGTTGGCTCACCTGAAAGAAAATGACAATCAACTCAAACACAAACACACCTCGGGAGTGAGTTATCACATTTCTAAATAAAAATACGAATAAACAAAGAATAAACAAAATACATTATACAAATATTTGTAACATAGCTCAACTTACTACAATCCACGTCACTTTACCATATTATCATTTAAATTTATTTCTTAATCATCAATCACATTATACATGAATCACATACTCGATTCAAGACGTAACAACACTCACCAATTTCATAATAAATCATTCACAGGTGTTATGCAACAATTATATTAAGACTCAAGCTTATATGCAATGTGATATCATGTTTGTGAAAAATAACACCAAGACGCTTAGAAGTACATAACAAAACACGCCACTCAATGGGTATGTCAAGTCACTTTCACTAAGTAAAATCATAAGGTCAGTCATGATCAGTTTGTTTTGCAAGAATGTTCTAACCATATGGGATCAACATAGACTTAAAAGAGCACTTAAACTGATCGCACATAAACACTTTTCTCACGATAAACACGAGTCGAGTTATTGTATTTTATAACTCATAACACAAGTAATATCACTTCAAGTATGAACCACTCACTTATTCACAACTATATCTCATGCCCATAATTTCAAATCCCACAAATTAACTAACTACAAAATATACTTAACAAATAGATAAACACGCATTATAATAATAATAATATATATCTGACTTAAGCTTTTAAATATATTTACATCTAACAAATATATATAACACGTCGCTATACAAATACATGTAATATTAAATATATATAAAAATCAAAACAACATGTAACCAACATATCATTAGATAAACATATTTAGATAATAAAAATAAATAATAAATACATTATATATATTAATATAAAATCACAAACACATTTATATCAATAAATAAATAATAAACTTATTAAATATATATATATATATAATAACAACATATTAAGTATATATAATTATATATATTAATATAAAATAATAAACATATTCCATGATAAATCACGTATGGAGAACGAAACCAAAAACTTGTGAAATGAAAGTGTCAATATGTATATAGTGCGACATCGGAAATTTTACAAAAAGGAAAAAGAAATCAACAAGATTCAAAGGTCAATATATTAAGTATATATATAAAAATATCACTACCACACAATTTTCACGCTAATTATAAGGAATCTCAATTTTTAGGGCTCACACCTAACACAAGAACACATCCATTTCACAATAAATTCGCATCAGGAAACTAATTGGTCTGTCAAAACATAATCAATTTGTGATTAAAAACATAAGAACATAATTGAATTTCATAAAATAACCAAAAAAATTGATCCTCTAAGGATCTCTACACATGTTTATTCTAATTCCCAAACGTGAGTAACTCATCTTTTACCTCGATGTAGTCATTCAAGCTTTCTTTGTTAGTAATGGTGGTATTTTTGATACTCTCTAGAGTTCCTCCTCCGATTGATCTATTAGGGTTCTTGAGAGTTAGAGAAAAAGGAACATAAATATTTTTGTAAAACTGCTCCGGGATTTAAAGTTCCTTTATATAATGAAAAATATGATGACCTAATTCTTATTCTTTTATTTAAAAGAAAAACCAAAAGGCACTACTATTACAGATCTTGCCATCAATAGAGCCGACAAGGTCAACCCCTTCCACATGGCGGCCTCCATCTTGGCATTGTGGCCACCACCACCAACCCTCTTTACATTGTCGCTGAAATCTACAAGCAACTCGTCGCCTCCAAGGCTAGACTCGTTGTCACACTCTTCGCCCTCATCCATAAATTCAACCAACGCTAATAGTGCTTGAAGGTGATCACTATTGCAATCTGTTAGATAATTACATGAGTTTCTCCAAAGCCAAATAGGGAGCAAGGTCCCCAAACATGAGTTTTGAAATGAATTTTTTTTGGATCTATTAATTTTTTCCTAGATATGTTGTTCAATTTTATTTCTTTAACATGTTTTGTTGCTGAATTAATGGATTCCCTTGAGGATGTTTTCTTCATTCCTGATTAGATACATTGCAATTCTAACAATGCTATCGTGTGATGGGGAACAAGAAAATTTGGAAAAATTACCACTAATGGTTAAAATGGCGCACCAAAATATTATCCAATCAAAATGTGACACACGACGGTCAATGTTTACAAGTAACAATTAACGTCTAATTTCACGATTGAAAACTGGAATAACTGGATTGCAAAAAAATAAAAGACTTAATTGGTGAATTAAATTAGAGGGGACTAAATTCGAAAACTAAGACAAATAAGATGACTAAATTTACAATTAAGTCTAAAAGAAAAGAATTATTTTATGCGAATAAAAAAATCAATTCTTTTAAATAAAATAAAAAAATAATTGATCATTACTTATTTATTTTCTTTTCTTTTCTTTTATCTCATTCAAAGATATCATTAATTACATTTTTTTCTTCTTTATTTTCCAATACTTTGGAGTTTACAAACCAGTCTTCACGTGAATGAACCTCAAACAACTCCACTTCTTACGGAAGACGTACTAAAAAGGGATGATAAATTTGGATGAATTCAAATTAATCTAGTTATCATAAAAAAAAAATCTCAAATTAAAATAAAAGAGATTAAACTTTTAAAAAAGTTTGATTCATTTTATTTTTTTATTTCATTCTATTCTTTTTCAGATATAAGTATTTGTGGAAAAGTGTATCTAAATTAGGTTAGACTAACTATCTAAATCTGGAATAATCTTATTCCATCTTACATAAGTTTAATATTAATTTATCCTTTCTCTTTTTTTTTTTTTTCAAATTTAGGGAGACATTTGAATTTTAAAAAGTTGCTCCCAATAAAATTTAAAGCTGACTAAAAGACAAATATCACCCATCTAACTGGTATACGTATAATGAGAAAACACCGCAAAATTCGAAGTTCCAACAATCTTGTTGTCATATCTTGCATTTAATGCATTGCTTCATGCGGGTTTCCCATTATTTTAACATATTTCATTTGTTAATAAAATTAAGAGGATCTTGTACGAGTAATAATGCTGTTTAATCAAATCAAAATTTCAATTCAAAGACAAATTATTTCAAGCGAAAGAGTTAGTAGCTTATATTGCATCCTCTTTTCGTTTATACACGAAGATGGTGAGAGACTTTCTTTAATGTTCCACAAATATATATCAACAATATTTATAACTTTCTGGAAGCTTTAAAGGTCAAAGTAACATTAAATTATGAAATGGAGAGCAATTAGAAGTGACCTTTTTATTAAATTAAACTAGAACGCAAATCATGATGTAGCTTTCACCTAATTGTGAGGCTCTATATGGCTGCAAACAAAGAAGCAGTTAAAGCCGCCGACACAGTACGTGATTCACATTCATATTCTAAAGCAACACAAGTTAACGTGCGTCCAGACTAAACAAAGACAGAAAACTATAAACTTGATAAGAAAATGGGAGCAGAGTTACATACGCTAGCATAAACATATAGTATTCATACTCATAATAGATCTAGCTGTTCAAATTTTATTTTAGTACGTAATCTAACTCATAATAGTCTATTTAAAGGCTTTTCTAAACTATGGGGTTTTCCTTGTACCCAGTTATATATATATATTAATTCCTTTTTTCGGATAAAAAAAAATCTTACATTGCATGTTAATTGCCAACATCTCATATTCGTAAGAGACTCACCTCGTTAAGCTCTAAGTCAGAATTTTAAATTAAATGGTATCAAAGTTTATTTTGATTATGTTATTATTAGGTCAATGTCGTCACGTATAATCATTTCAAAACCAGTGTCCACACCTTTTAAAAGTTACTACTATTTGCTTTCTAAAATACTCTCGAAACTCCTTATGTTTATCACTTTCGAAAGAATGTTAACCATCAACAGCCATTGATGCTTATCTTTATTAAGCGCTTAATGAAACTGCTAGATAAGTTTATCAAAATTCTCCACGTTTTTTCAAAAAAAAAAACTTTAAGTTTCAATAAAATAATCACTCGTGGAATTTTTTGTTATTATTTTTGGATATATAGAAAGTAATTAAGTAATAACTTAAATATTGCAATGCAAGTAATGATTTTAGCAAAACTAATTATTCGATGTCCGTGTTCTCAAATAACTAATATTAATATCAAAGGGTCCAACTCAATTTGTTCAACAAGATAGATGATTATTGTAAATCTATTGGTACCGTATTTAATTCCTACAAATAAAAAAAACTAATACTAATAGATAGTACAAAAATGGATTATGGTATTATTGTCACTATAACATGGGGCACAGAGAAATCCATTCAATTTAGAAGCACACCATGTACGCTATGGCCTGTTTGCCGAGTTGAGAAAAAGTACGGTACAGTGGGCATGGGTACTCACTGGCCCAATAATAGCCCACAGTCTATAGACTCAAGTCAAGAGGAAAAGAATGGCTACCTCACTAAGCCATAGTGAGGGTAGGTTTAATTGAGTGAAAAATAATGAAATAAAGAAGAAATATTTGAATTAAAGTAGAATTAAAGAGATATGTGATTGATATTAAACAGTAAAAATTTCTTTTCAATTCCTCTCCCCTCCTTGTCTACCAAATCTACCCTCAATATCTCTTGCCAAATTCTCAAGGTTCGAGGGATTTTTCTTATCCTATAATAGTGTTTTTTTTCTTTCTTTTTTTTTAAGGAAAAAGATTAAACACCAACAAATGATTGTTTTAGTGGTAACAAACTCAGGTCCTTAAGCATGTAGTTAGAGGTTCAAATTCAAATCCTAATTTTCGTGTGTCAAGAAAATCTAGTTAAAAGGAAAAAAAAAAGAAAAAAAGTCTACCTTTATTTAAGTATCTCGATATCTCTCAAAAGAGACTATTCTTAGCGAACAGTAGATATTCCTTGCAATCATTAGCACGTCTTAAATAAAATAAAAAATTAGGCCAGACATATTTAGAGAAAAACTTTTGAAAAACTAATGAGTTGTTATTTTCTTCCTTTTTATAAAAAGGGAGAAAGATATGTTTTCAAACAAAACTAACCAAAACAACTTCTAAAAATATATTACATACCCTAATATCTCTCTCATCTTGAACTAATAGATGAGAAAAAAAAATCAAGCTTTTAGTTTACAGAAATTTTAAGCTAAAATTGACAAGCAAATTCTACTTATTTTTAAAACTTATTTTAAATTTAACTTTAAAATAACTTTTAAATTGAAAAAAAAATGGGTTGTATAAGTATTATAAATAAATATTTATCAAAGTAAATAAAAATAGTAGACATTTGCCGGTGTTGTAACATGGACCAGGAAGGGATGACGAAATAAAATTAGATATATTGTTTCCAAAAAAAAAAACTTGAGGAGTCGTCACCAACATTTATTTAAGAAAAACGTTGGATAAATAAAAAAAATAAGGAATGATCTAAGATTTGAGAAAAAAAAAAGATTTGAGAATCGTTTACGCATGGGGAAGGTGTTAGTACCCCACAAGCCTGTCACAAAGATGGAACCTTTAATCGAGTGTGCTAAAAAACAAAGTGACTTTTTAATTCTTATCTTCCCTTGAGAACATGAATTGTATTTCTTATATTTTTGTTTATTTAGGAAAAAAAGAAAACATTTTTTGTGGTGGATTTTGTGAAGTCAAGCAAGCCGGAGACCTGACATGACATTCACAAGATTTACTCACACTTTATTGAAGCACTACCATGCAAGTCGGAGACCTGGGATGAAGTGTGTGGAACGTGAAAAAAAAAAAGGAATTGGGTGATAATTTATTTTGAGAATTTTACCTTTTGTAGAAAAGACTTTAGTTTTGTGATAAACTTTGTAAACTCAAGTAAGCCAAAGACCCAACATGACGTTCACAAAATTTATTCACACGTTATTGAAACACCATCAACCAAGCCGGAGATTCAACATGGAGTGCACAGAACGTAAACGTGTCCTAAAGAATATTAATGTGGATTTACAAAATAAATAAATATTGACATAGTGCTGCGAAATCAAATAAATAAAACCGGGAACGACTGAAGGACTTGAGAGGTCTAAAGTAAATTTAAGAATGAAGCCTTTTATTTACTCATAAAATAATTTATTAAAATTATCATTATTTTATTTAAAATTAATTTTTCGGGCTTTTGTTAATGCAAAATTATTGATTAAATTGTCTTAGTTAATTTCATTTAATATTTCTTTTTCAATAGACAATACAATAATGAGACTATTACTGTATGTATAAGATTTTAGATTATTAAATTAACATTTTTTAATAGAAAAGACAAATATAATTTGATAAAGGAACATGTAAGTATGTAATAATTATCAACAAAAGAAAATTCGAGTAAATAAGAGTACACTAAGTTTTGTTTTTGGCTTTTACCTGATATTGACACACTCAAAAGGAAAAAATGTCAATTATTCCCTCTACCCTCCAAATAGAGACACATGCACATAAGATATGCGAATAAATAAATTGGTATTGAGGAGCTAGCTAATGTGTCAAAGTGAAACAATAATAAACTAAACTGAAGAAGCAGGTGAGAAGATAGAGAAGTATGAGAGACAATGAGAAAAGAAGATAGAATTAGAATTGAATAGGAAGAAAATATAAATAAAAGAAAAGCTTTCGGATTTCTTTAGCTATTAACTATTAAATCTTTTTTTAAACAAAACTATGATATTGGTGAAGAGTTGTTGCTAATTAATTGTTACTTATGGTACCAATAAAAAGATTAACAATTGCTTATAATATTTTAATTAAACTTTATTTTCAAATATAATTTTACAACAATTTTTTTGAGGTATATTAGTGCTAAAAAAAATTTTGGGGCTTTTTTTTGGAGGGCCTAAAGCCCTTACTTGGGCTGCTTGGGCCTTAAGCCAATCCTGAATAGAATGAGAATAAAAAGATATAGAATAAAAGTAGGGAGTACACTTGCTAATTAAGAATGCGAGATTAAAATATGAGGAAGTAAGATGAATAACAAAATATTTATAATATATTATTAATTCATTAAACTAACTAACAAGGCAATGATAAAAAGAAAATTACATTGCAAGATAAAATAAATAATAGATATAATAAAGAAATAAAATAAAGAGCTATCTACTAATATTTATAATATTTTTTTTATTGTTTGTCTTTTGTCTTTCTTTCTTTTTTTGTCAATGTCAAAGAGTTGACTTTGACTTAGTAAATACTGACAGAGTGCTGACATGACAGGCTAGGTCACCAACCTAAGTGGTAGGGGTGCAAATATAAAGGAGAGGGTGTAACCATCAATTTTTATTTTATTTTAGACTTCACAAAAACGGATTAAGCCCAAAATAGAAAGATGTTTGTAATTTCCTTAAATATCATAAAAGACATATGTAATTTTCTTAAATCTTAGAAAATATATGTTTATGTTTCAAAAGAACGAGAAGG